>NC_134815.1:43580537-43585537 GCF_046742065.1 Oratosquilla oratoria | reverse complement strand
ACGTCTGTGGCCGAAACATCCTACATTCGATGCGCTCCCCTCCTGCATGCTCATAATGATGTTGAACTTTTGGACTGGGTTGTTCAAAATCATTTTTTGCACTATCTTGGCGTTAAATCTATCTTGACATTAAACATCATGGTATCACAGAGCGTTACCATGACTTTTAACATCAAGATAAACTAACGCCAGAATTAGTTTTTGAGCACCCCAACCCTAGATTCCTTGTTATGATATGTTATCAATGTTAGGCAACTTTTTGTGCAACAATAACACCATTTACCTTAGTCCACAAATGAAAGCTGTATAATTTTAATTTAGATAACTTGGTGCACTGTATAATTTCAATTTAGATAATTTGTTTCAGGAATTCAATTTCGTTTTCACACAGTATGTGCAAAAAATATTGTCACTTGAAATGATATATATTTTCTTAATTCTAATAATATATTTCCTTTCAATACTAAGTAAATAATAATAGCAGCATTTGGAGGACTGGCCGAAACGTCCTACGTCGGTTTTTTAATTCTTTTATTATTTTTCTTTCAATGATAGGTAAATAATAATAGCAACATTTAGGATTGGCCGAAACGTCGTACCCTGCAGAGTCTTGGCCGAAACGTCAGTGGCCGAAACGTCTGTGGCTGAAACATCCTACATTCGATACGCTCCCCTCCTACATGCTCATAATGATGTTGAACTTCTGGGCTGGGTTGTTCAAAACAAATTTTTGCGCTATCTTGGCGTTAAATCTATCTTGACATTAAACATCATGGTAACACAGAGCGTTTCCATGACTTTTAACATCAAGATAAACTAAAGCCAGAATTAGTTTTTGAACAACTCACCCTAGACTCCTTGTTTTAATATGTTATCAATGTTAGGAAACTTTTTGTGCAACAATAACACCATTTACCTTAGTCCACACATGAAAGTTGTATAATTTCAATTTAGATAACTTGGTGCACTGTATAATTTCAATTTAGATAATTTGTTTCATAAAATTAATTTCGTTTTCACACAGTATGTGCAAAAATATTGTCACTTGAAATTATATATATATTCTTATTTTTTTAATAATACATTTTCTTTCAATAATAAGTAAATAATAATAGCAACATTTGGAGGACTGGCCGAAACGTCGTACCCAGTTGATGCGATAATGTCGCTGTTATGACAGTCGCTCTTATAATACAATCGCTATTATGTGGTCGCTGTTGTGATGGTCGCTGTTTTGAAAGAATCGCGATTGTGAAGTCGCTGTTATGACAGTCGCTGTTATGACAGTCGCTATTTGGAACCCGAGCCGTATGTATGTATGCACGTATGTGTGTATGTATGTATGAATGTATGTATGTATGTATGTGTTTATGAACGTATATATATATATATATGTGTGTGTGTGTGTGTGTGTGTGTGGCGCGTTTGTGTGTGTGTGCGCGCGTTTGTGTGTGCGCGCGTGTGTGTGTGTGTGTGCGCTGCCTCTAACTTCACATATCCCCCTATTCCATCACCAGCCCATAACCCGACATAAACTTGCCATAACCATTCCTTTCCCCCTGACTCAACCTTGCCTTCCGTAATCCAATTTTTGGAGGCTCTTTTCAGTTCTCAATACCTCCTTTTCTCAAGCCAACAATGGCAGGTGTCTTCCATTCTTCCTTCTTTACTCTGGGGAGGACGGGTGCTAAGGATCACGAAGCCCTTTAATGTCCAGGGTTTCGCAAGGGAAGGTAAGGAAAGGTAAAGAGGCTGATGAAACTGAGCCCCCCCTTTACCCTCCACCTCACTACCTCTGTGCTAATCCTTTCGCTATCAGAGGGGAACACGTACGGGTTAACGAAACCGCCTAACGACAGCCAGAAGATGATGATGCATCACACGGGACAGAAGAGGAACAATGTTCCCAGTTTTAGGGAAGAGGATGATGTCAATACGTCAAGAGAAGTTAAGAGATTCATGGATATCAAAGATGATTCATGAGCACCGACCGCAAAAGAGAAACGTTTGTTACTTAAACGTTTTTCTTCTGACATAATCTCCAAAGTGTTACTCAACGTTTCAGCCTTTGTCGCTAGCCAATTGATCAAACAAGAGGTGAAGTCCAGATTAAAGGTAAAGGTGAAGGGCCTACGCCAGGAGGCGCTGAGTAGTTGCCGGCGTGGCCATCATCTCTGCCCTATTAAGCGTTTTAGGGGATGGGGTGGATAACATTTACTTCTGGAAATCAGAGAGAAATGCTAGATTCGAACCCACAACATAGCAAATGCGAGACCAACATGCTTTCTATTATACCACCAATGCACTCCAAAGTGAAGAGTAATAAAAAAAATATATATATATATATATATATATATTATATATATATATATATATATATACATATATATATATAAACCCCGCGGCTAGATGACACATATATTTCATTATCTCTGATGTGGCTCTCATTGAGATTTACTTTAGTCTAAGGCGTGGGTTGGCATCCGAACAAGATTAAGCTGAAATACTCACAAGATTTTTCTCTCTTTAACATTTTTAAATATAAGAAGTAATTATTTGTATTTATATGTTTTTCATAATAGCTCGTATGATATCTTTAGTAGTTAAATATAACTTGATGAAATTATACTGGTGATGATCACAATTAGTCTATACTTACATGTATATAAACATATACATGTGTATAGGTGTGTGAGCGTGTGTGCGTGCGTGCGTGTGTGTGTGTGTGTGTGTGTGTGTGTGTGTGTGTGTGTGTGTGTGTGTGTGTGTGTGTGTGTGTGTGTGTGTGTGTGTGTGTGTGTGTGTGTGTGTGTGTGTGTGTGCGTGCGTGTGTGTGTGTGTGTGTGTGTGTGTGTGTGTGTGTGTGTGCGTGCGTGCGTGCGTGTGTGTGTGTGTGTGTGTGTGTGTGTGTGTGTGTGCGTCGTGTAACCTGTAATATTGTTTTATTTCTTTTGTTCAACCTACTTGGAATATAAACTTAGATTTCATTTATCTAAAGTGTCTGATAGAGAGCACATACTATGTTTAAAAGAGAAGACAGAAACCAATTATGTTCGTTAAACGATACCCGACACCAAGAAATGAATTTACACCTTTGACTGCTCATCCATCGCTATGTCTTTCACATAACCATTGAGTAAACACTCCCTCTTTCGAGCGTAATGGGAAGCGTGCTGGTCTCGTATTCACTTAGTTAAGGGTTCGAATCTCGCACTTCTCTCTGATTCTCAGCAATGAGTGACTGTTATCTGACCCCTCCTCCCAGGCCGACACACAGTCCCTAAAGCGCATTACATGGCAAACTTGACGGCTTCAGCCGCATCCACTTAGCCCCTCCTGTCACAGGGTCCTCGCCTCCTTCTCTTTGGGGCCGAGGATCAATTGAAGAAAACTGAGCAACGGCGGAGAATTGAACTAAGGACTGGCCTACCACCCTGTAATGTACTCAATGTACTCAGTTGTACAAATGGAAATTAGACACACAAGCTGAGGAATCTTTTGCCCTTCTGGTCCCGTTCTTACTGTTACTGCCGATGCAATAAAAGGGTGGAAATGAGGGCCGCGTCAGTAGGATTTACATTTAGATTACGTTTTGTGTACGAAAGAAGAACTGCGGCCAATACTGTAGCGAGCGCCCCGTGCGCCGGGGTTTGTTAAAGTCACCCCTTTACTTCTATGCTTAATAAGATTCTTTTTCAGCAATTGTCATGTATCATGTATATTCTGTTCTCGTAAATAATCCGCGTAAATCACATACGTAATGTCATTCATTACCAAAGGTATTTACACAGGTTATTGTATACGTAAATGTTGCTACCGGTTTCTCTAGGTGATTTCTGTAAACGTGTTCGATCCCATTGTTACAATTTGGAACAAAACCACCAAAAACTATTCTTGTATGTATATAAACTATGACCAATAATCACTGGCTACAAACACTCATGCCTTCTGTCTGCTACATTACTACCATAATGGGAAAAGGTAATCCAGAACTCTGGCCTTGTGTTCTTCTTCTGGACAGTTGGCAACCCTGTCAATGTGGTGTCGCTGTTTCTTCCGGTAAATTATGTTCCAGAAACTCAGGTGCAGTTTTCTTTTATGTTTGGACATTAGTCACCATTCAAAAAATAAATAAGAAAATAAACAAAATGGAGTGAAATAAAGCAATGTGAAACAAAACAAAATACAATGGAATAAAGTAAAATAAATGTATAATTTCAATTTCTAGTATACTTCCCTCCTCTGACCTGTCTCTATATTCCTTAAGAAATGGAACGTCCGAAAAGTGACGACTAAGAAACTATGGCAATAGAAACCGGGAAAGGGTTAGTGTGAATAAACTCCATTATAGAAAACGGGAAATTGTTTTTGAGAATAAATTCCGTCGTAAAAAAAAAAAAAAAAAAAAAAAAAAGTGAAATGGCTAGGGTGAATAAACTTGATGAAAAACGGGGTGAATAAACTCCTTCACAGAAAACGGGAAATGGTTAAGGTGAACAAACTGCTTCATAAAAAGTGGGAAATGGTTATGGTGAATAAACTTCATAAAAAATGGGCAATGTTTAGGGTGAATAAACTCCCTCATAGAAAACAGGAAATGGTTAGGCAAATAAAATCTTTCACAGAAAACGGGAAATGCTTAGAGTAAATAAAATAGAATAAAATGTGTGGATGAATAAACTCCTTTATAATAAACAGAAATAAGAAATATTGAAAAAAGAGGCTACGTTGATAGGAATGGAAAAATCAGAAATGAATGAGAATTTACAAAAAATAATTAATTTGGGAGTTCACCTCAGGAGATGAATATGCTAAAGAAGGGAGGGGAAGAAAGATAACTAAATGACTTAGGAAGAAAAAAAAAAAAAAAAAAGTCCAGAAGAAAGATATGATAGATGAAGGAGAACGGATTGCGGGAATAGACGAGAGGAAATAAATTACTAAGAAGGAAAGAAAGAATATCAATATATTGACAAGAAAAAAGAGAATGAAGAGGAAGG
>NC_134815.1:43555537-43558037 GCF_046742065.1 Oratosquilla oratoria | reverse complement strand
GATGATGATGATGATGATGATGATGATGATGATGATGATGATGATGATGATGATGATGATGATGATGAGGAGGAGGAGGAGGAGGAGGAGGAGGAGGAGGACTAGGACTTGGACAATAGGATGAGATGGATTAGGTGAAAAAGATGAATAAAAAGAGTATAAGAAGGACGAGAAGGAGGTGGAGGAGGAGAAGTCAAGTAGAAGGAGAAGGAGGCGAAGAAGAATAAAGAAGAGGAAGATCAGGAGGAGGAAGAAGAAAACATGGAGCCGAATGTATTGGAACTCCCGAATGGTTTGACAGACGATGTTGCAAACGAAAACCGAAGAAGACTTAAAAGGAGGAATAGGAGGAGGAGGAGGAGGTTGAGGAGGAGGATGAGAATGAGAATAAGGATGAGAATGAGAATGAGAATGAGAATGAGAAGAAGAATGAGAAGGAGGATGAGAATGAGAATGAGAAGGAGGATGAGAATGAGAATGAGAATGAGAATGAGAATGAGAAGAAGAATGAGAATGAGAATGAGAAGAAGAATGAGAAGGAGGATGAGGATGAGGAGACGGAAGTGATAAGGAGAAGAGAAAGAGAAATGCATTGTAAGAAAATCTGAGGAAAATGAAGGTTAGAATTCGGAAAACAAGATAAATATAAAAATAAGAACGAAAGGGTAAAAGAAGAAGAAGAAGAAGGAAATGGAAGAGTGGGAGATAAAAAATCGAGGGAAGAAGGAAGAGTTAAAAAACATAAAGTAGATGAGAAAAAGACGAATAAGAGAGGAAAAGACGGATATAGTAATAAACATAATGAACGCGTGGAAGAAAAAGTAAATAAGATTGATTAAACAAGAAGAAGCAATTAAAGGAATATATGTATGTTAACAAAAAATATATAAGAAATGTATGAAAACAAAAAAGAAAGAAAAAAGAAAACGCACTAAAGTCGAAGAAAAATTGAAAGAGAAATGAAGAATCTTTATTTACATGAAATAACCCGGAACATGAAAAAATGGAAAACGATCAACGAAAAGAGGACTAAGGTGGAGGAGGAGGACGTGGCGGCCACAGGAGAGGGAGGAGGAGGAGGAGGAGGAGGAGAAGGAAGAGGAGGAGGAAGAGGAGGAGGAGGAAGAGGAGGAGGAGGAGGAGGAAAAGGAAGAGGAGAAAGAGGAGGAGGAAAAGGATGATGATAAAGAGGAGGTGGAGAGGAGGTGAAGGAGGAGGAGGAGGAGGAGGAGGAGGAGGAGGAGGAGGAGGAGGAGGAGGAGGAGGAGAGGAGAAGGTCGTAAAGGCGGCAACCGGAATAAAACGACGACGAGGCCCCAGATGGGGACGACCGAATTAAGGTCCTCCGGAAGTAGAGTACCTACATCTAGAATGAGGTTGATAGCTAAAGAGAGAGAGAGACGGTGAGAGAGAGAGAGAGAGAGAGAGAGAGAGAGAGAGAGAGAGAGAGAGAGAGAGAGAGAGAGAGAGAGAGAGAGAGAGAGAGAGAGAGAGAGAGAGAGAGAGAGAGAGAGAGAGACAGACAGACAGACAGACAGACAGACAGATAGACAGACAGACAGACAGACAGACAGACAGACAGACAGACAGACAGACAGACAGACAGACAGACAGACAGACAGACAGACAGACAGACAAACGGACGGATGGGCAGGCAGACAGAGAAAGGGACGGGGACAGAAACAGATGGACAGATAGAGACAGGGGCAGAGAGAAACAGGGAAAGAGCCGGACAGAAAAGGTCAACGACAGAGGCAAGAAATCACAAGAAATCATATAAGCAAAGGAGTTGAACGAAGAAAGAAAAAAAATATTATCAAGGAAAAATTTTGCGAAACAAGAAGTTACAGAAAATGCAATCAATGTAGAAAATGGAAGTATTGAGAGCGAGAGGAAAGAGAGAGTGGGTAAAACAGGAGGAGAGAAAGGAGAGAGAAGGAAAAAGATGGAAGTAGAGGTGGCAAGAAAACAAGGGACACGCTGTGGAATGCGAGAGGGGGAAGCTATACTACACTTGTAAGGAGAAGACAACAATGAGAATGATACGGATAAGAAAAAATGAGGTTGGGAACCAGCAGCTGGGCACCAGGCAGGAGGGAAACAGTAAACATCTCAATGACAAAGCTGAAAATAATGAAAGAAGTCTTCTTGTCCACAACATAATATCCAGAGAAGCTACGGAAGGGAGGGAGAGCCACACACACACACATGGGTATAAATTTCACTAGAAGATTTATATATATATCCTAATGAACACAGACACAGATACACACATACACACACACACACACACACACACACACACACACACACACACACACACACACACACACACACACACACACACACACACACATAGTCGATGTAACTGTATCGGACACACAAACAACTAAATTTCATTTCTTTCCTTGCCCACATTTATCTTCCAGCACTTGCTTCTATTCCTCTTTCTCTTCTTTTTCTTTTTTCTTTTCCTTCCTCCTTCTTATATTTCTTCTTC
>NC_134815.1:43545537-43548037 GCF_046742065.1 Oratosquilla oratoria | reverse complement strand
CAATAAAAGCACTGTTGGGTCGTTTTTCAAACTACGGTGCCTCCTTTCCCATGAGTGGATCCAATCTGCCCTTCATCCAAGAGTGGCTCACCTAACTCGCGAGAAAAAAAACAAACAAACAAGAGAGAGAGAGAGAAAGAGAAAGAGAAAGAAGGAGGTATATATATATATATATAAATATATATATATATATATATATAACTACACATATATATATATATGTATATATATATATACATGTATATATATATACATAAATATGCACATATACGCATAAACATGCGTATGAAATTCATATACATACACATACAAACACACACACACACACACACACACACACACGTGTGTGTGTGTGTGTGTGTGTGTGTGTGTGTGTGTGTGTGTGCGTGCGTGTGTGTGTGTGTGTGTGTGCGTGTGTGTGGATGTAATTATACAGTAAATATTACACACATATTGCACATACACGCACACATGATCACTAAAGGGTCTACTGATGGAGGAGTGTTGTTTAGAAACGAGTCCCCATGAATAGGTTGAAAAGGCTAGACAAAGGACGTCTCGGAGGCGGCGTCGGCATTTGTCACGCGCGGAATCAAGGACGCAGCGCGGCGTGACGCGCCGTGGCGTGGCGCGGTTCCCCACCATAAAGGAAATGAAGCCGGGAAATGATTGCAGCAGAGAGGCCACGTTGATTGCGCCACTTCAAAGGGCAAAAGGGAGACAAAGTTAAATAAAAGACAACAACAACAACAACAAACGAAAAAGTTGTAAAGCGTCTTGCTAAGCTGTGGGAGAGGGGAAAGGAGAAACAGGGAGGTAGAAAAAGAGAATATATATACAGTATATATATATGTATATATATGTATATATATATATATATATATATATATATGTATATATTATATATATGTATATATATATATATATACAGTATATATCTATATATATATATATATATATATATATATAGATAGATAGATAGATATGTACTGTATATATATATATATATATATATATATATGTATACATGTATATATATATATATATTTATATATATATATATATATATATATATATATATATATATAGAGAGAGAGAGAGAGAGAGAGAGAGAGAGAGAGAGAGAAAAGGAGATAGGGAGAGAGAGAGAAACATATAGATAGATAGATAAAGAGGGAGAGAGAGGGAGAGAATGTAAGACGTAGAAATTATATAAGTCAGAAAAGTAGGAAGTATAAAGCCACGTCCACACGGTCGAGCTGTGCCTGGCAGGGCAAAGTCTGCAGTCTATGCCCGCGTAATGCCACGTCCACACGGTCGAGCACTATCCGCCGGGCACGAGGGCTTTGCTCGACAACGGGCAATTTCAGCGGGCAAACCATCAAACTGTCCGTTCCCGGCGCCATTTGCGGGCAGTGGATGGAGGGCTGATATTGCTGCCAAACGCACGAGGTGAGGTGCGAGCAAAGTTAGCAAACCCGCTAAGTACAGACCGAAGTTACCTTACCACCATATCCGCACCTAGTACTAGTGTATACTGGTCTCGACAAGACACCGTAACATTGATTTATACCGAGTTCAGGAACGTTTATGGAATGTGAAGTGTTTTGATTATAAAAATAGAGACAAACGTGCTGCAGCATTGAAGCACATAGCACAGACAATAAACAGGAGTGAGAGTCATGTGAAAAAGAAATTAGCTTCTTTCAGAAACCAACATCAGAGAGAAATGAGGTTAAAGGCCACATCCCAAAAGTCAGGAGCTGGGACGGAGGAAATCTACACACCTAAACTTTGGTGTTTCGACATACTGTCATTCCTCAATGATGGCGACTGTGTGCAGCCATCGATCTGAGAATAGCCTTTAGACGTGCTATTGGTGCTATGTTTCTCCTCATATTTGTCTCTTGCCTTTGTATATATGGCTCCACTTTCGAAAGGAGAACAGAAAAGCTGTTCATGTTCATTCTCATGTAATTGCAAAACATTTGTTCATTTTCATCCTGCAATTCACGTAGGATTGTCACTGAGCTTCCAGTTAAATCACGTCTTTATAACCACTCCCGGCACCAGACATGTCTCCGTGATTTATTGTTTTTCTTTTTAATGCAGGCAGCAATTATAATGCTGTAAAGTGCTACCTTCTTTCCAAGTATGGCGGGAACCATGGCTATCGTACCGCACTGAACCATTCACTCCCAACCTCTGCTTGCGGCCAACTATCCTCCAACCACCATCGTCAGCCGTGTGGACACCTTGGCGGCAGAGTCTGCGGACTTTGCCCGGTAAGGGCAAAGTCTGCCAGGCACAGCTCGACCGTGTGGATGCGGCATAAGATGTCCACATAGCTGTCTGTGGTGGTTGGAGGGCAGTCGGACGCCAGCAGTTGTTGTGAGCGAGTGGTTCATTACGGTAAGATCACCATGGTGCGCTCCATACTTCGAAAGAAGATAGCACTATATTCTATCATAATTGGTGCCTGCATTAAAAAGAAAAACAA
>NC_134815.1:43530537-43540537 GCF_046742065.1 Oratosquilla oratoria | reverse complement strand
CGTATGTTGGACTGGATGCCGTCAAGTGGTTTTATTTGGCTCATTACAAGATCAGATACTGAAGGAGTTAAAACTATCTTAATTAACTGTGACAGAGCTCTTCTCAGATGTTTTATCTAATCAAATCACACAATTTCATTTAGTATAAGTGAAGACACTTATACCGAATGGAATAATTAAAGATCATACTTTCAGTTTTACAACAAACTCTGGGTATCACTTTGTATCAAGTAAAAATGAAAAGTTATATGTTTTCTATATATCTGGTTTACTAGCTTATCTATAAGATATGCAGGTACTTTTCGCAAGTATAGCCAGTGAAGTTGGCAGACTTCTATAGAAATTGTTCGCCAGGAGTGGTGAAATGTTTTAAACGTGTGGCCATAAGAGGGAGTTTATAGACTGGCTCCCTTTCTTACTGTATCCTTAGCAGGGGCCATCTGAAGGGTGTCTGTCTCATACATACTTACTACAAGTCCATAATGGTGACCTTCATTCTCCCTCTTCCCTAACCTTCCCTTATCTAAAGTTTGCACAACAGATACCAGAGATTGTCCACAAAGATAGAAGAGCTGATAAAGTACGGTCCATAACGACAATAATCCTTAGTAATATGACAGATAACTAAACGGATGTATGGTATATCAGAGCAATACAAGTATATACTTCGTTGCTGTTGAATTGATTAAGATTTGTGAGAAGAACAAGTTTGTAATAGGAGAACGTATGTATACAGAAGTACAATGAATGGCGATTAACGACGTACGCATACGCTTAGTTCCAAAGTATCGCGGCTCAGGTTCGAGTGACCCCGAAGAGTACGTTGCTCCTGTTTCCTTCTTCGCCTCGCCGAGGTCTTCTACCTCGCCCCTGGAGACGTCCGCAGAACCGGCGGCATTGGATAATGAGACAGATCGCCAATTAGATGGGTCTAAAGGGAAAGGGCTTGGGGGCAGAAGGGTTCTAAGTACAACAAGGTTTCAGGACTTTAAAGGTTGATTTGAAATAGGGAGGAGGAGGAAAACGTGAGGAGAAGAGAAAAGGAAGACAAGGAGGAAGAAAAGGTGTAGAAGGAGGAAGAAAAAGAGTGGGGTTGAGGAAGGGGGTAAATGAGTTAATGTGTGTGAGCAAGTGATTAATTGAATGAATAAGTTAATTAATGTGCGAACGAGTGGATGTGATGATGTGAGGAATAAGTGACGGAAAGGAAGGATGGAGAAATAAAAGATAAAGATATGAAAATAATTACAGAAGTAAGCAAGGAAAGGGGACATACAGTAAACACACTAAAGTATATATAGGACATAATGTGCATGAATAGTGATGGGCAAGTGAATAAAATTCTTTATTCAAATCCTTATGTTCTTCATTCGTCCCAAACATTAGATGTCTGTACAATATCCTTAGTCCCTGACAAATATTTCTCTCCAAGAAAATAGATCGGAAACCCTCTACCTTGGTCTCAATTTTGGATGTCTGCCTGTGTAGTTCCTGAATAGAATGAGACGTTCTTAACTGCCGCAGCATTATACATGGCGAACTTCTTCCTCTTCGGCTCGGCATGCATTACTTTAATTCTGATTATCATATATCATTCTTCTCTCAAAGACTAGCGGTCGTCATAGACTAGAGTCATATTGTGCTTGACAGGAACCACTTGTGCGTAATCTACGTCGGGAAAGTTCCAAGTTCTCTTACAACTCTGACACTTATGAAATGCCAAGGCTCCTCACCACTCCAATAAATCTTCATGGTCCGGAGAAGCAAGAAGAAAAGCGATCATCCAGCAGGTTCTTAGGCACGTCCGATATCTTTACCTTTGCTCTTCGGGCTCAGACAGCCGGTGCAAGTGACGGTTACCAGCAGCCACAAGGGAGTCGATCCCGGGACTTCGTCTTTATGAGACAGAAGAGTTTTCTTCTTTCCCCTTTCACTTCTCCCGCTGTCTTCTTCCTCTTACTTTACTACTTCTTTTTCTTCTTCCACTGTTTTCTTGTTCTTCCTCTCCTACTGCCTCTTCTTCTGCTACTACCTTTTCATCTTCAACTTCATCTTCTACTACAGCCTCTTCTTCTTCTATTTCTAATTCTTCTTCGTCTTACTATTCTTCGTCTTCCTCTTCCTTTTTTTTTACATCACTGCTTCTCCCTATTATTCTTCTACTTCGTCTTCATCTTTTATCTCTACTTCTTCTTTTACTTCTTCCTCCTTTCTTCCTTTCCTCCTTCTTTGATGTTAGTATTATGGCCTCGGCTGAACAAGGCATCATCACCATTTGTGGACGGTATGACCCACCTTAATGGATCTCCGGCTGATGTCCACAGAGACGAATTCCTTCCTGCAGCTAATACATTCCTCGCGTCCGGTCAAGGACGTGGAACTGACTGCTTGAACTAGAAACCTTGGGAGCGTCGGTCGAGCACGTTACCCACTGCACCACAACACCCCCCTCACGTATCAGGCTAGGAATTGCAAGCCTTAGACCGCCGTTTCTCACAGCCTCAAGGGAATATCTCGCCCGATATACAGAGTTACAGACCCGTGAGGAGAGGTCGAGGTGGAGAAGGAAGAGAAGGAAGAGGAGGAAGAGGAGGAGGAGAAGGGAGTGGGGAGGAGGAAGAGGGGGAAGAGAAGGGATTGGGGAAGAGGAGGAAGAGGTCAGGAGGAGGAGGAGGAGGTCAGGAGAAGGAAAAGGGTATGGGGAGGAGGAAGAGGGGGAAGAGAAGGGATTGGGGAGGAGGAGGAGGAAGTTAGGAGGAGGAGGAGTTGGAGGAGGCGTAGGAAGAGTTGGAGTGAGAAGCAAAAAGCGTGAGGAGGAGAGAGAGGACTGGAAGAGAAGGAAGGAAAAAGAAAGAAGAAAGAGGAGGAGGAAGGGAAGATGGGGAAGGGGGAACGGAAAGGAGGAAGGTAAAAGAAAAAATTAAGGAGAAATATTAGGAAAATGAGGAAGAAGAGGGGGGGAAGGGGGAGGAGAAGGAAATGGAAGGAGTAACGAGGAGAATATAAATTAATGATGCGAGGGAGACATAACGAAAAGAATGAGAGGGCAGGGTAAAAGGAGGACAAAGGGAAGAGAGCTGGGGGAAGAAGAGAAGAGGGAAGTGACACGTGGTAAGGGGAGATGAACAAAGGGACGGGAAGGGAGAGAGAGGAGAGAGGAGGAGAAGAGGAGAGGAGAGATGAGGGAGTGGAGGATGAACAAGAGATAAGGGAGGAGATGAGCATCAGGCACAGTGGTTCCAAGAGGAAGGATATGATTAGAAAGGACGACGTCCGGGTCCGCAAAATGAAATTCCGTAACTGGATCTGGTCTCTTGAACACTAAAGAAGATCCGGAGAGCCGCAACGGCCCTGTGGGCGGGCGTGTAGGGAAAGGTGTCCGTGGTGAGGGACTCTGAGGTGTCCGGTGTTATGTAATTTCACCGGATATTCGCTGCATAGGTGGGACATTCTACCTTCCGTCCTGTGTCGTCCTCGCTTCCTCTTTTTCGTCTCCGCCTTCCTCCTTCTCATTTTCCTCATCTCCTCTGATTTATTCCCCTTCCTTCTACGTATATTTATTTCCTGTTTCTTGTCCTCCTTCCGTTTTCTATCTTCGTTGTATTTTTCCTTCCTTATACTCACTTTTTCTTCTGATATTATTTCTTCTCTCCTTCTCCACCTTCTTTTTACTTTTCATTCTTTTTCCTATTACTTCTTCTCTTCCGTTTTCTTCCTGATTCTGTTTCTTTTCTCCTTCTCCACCTTCCTCATACTTTTCATTCTTTCTTCTGCTACTTCTCCGTTTTCTTCCTGATTCTGTTTCTTCTCTCATTCTCCATCTTCCCTCTACTTTTTCTTACTCCTGCTCATATTACTACTTTATCTCTTCCTTCTTTTCCTGCCGCTGCTTCTCTTCCTCCTCTTCCTCCTCCTCCTCACACCAAACTCCCTTCCATTTTTCCTCCTCTTCCTTCTTTCACTTCCTCTTCCACTTCCACCTCTTGCCCTGAAGCTCTTCCCCCATTCCCTCCTCTTCCTCCTCCTCACACCAAACTCCCTTCCATTTTTCCTCCTCTTCCTTCTTTCACTTCCTCTTCCACTTCCACCTCTTGCCCTGAAGCTCTTCCCCCATTCCCTCCTCTTCCTCCTCTTCCTCCTCTTCCTCCTCCTCACACCAAACTTCCTTCCACTTTTCCCTCCTATTCCTTCTTTCACTTCCTCTTCCACTTCCACCTCTTGCCTTGAAGCTCTTCCCCATTTCCTCCTCTTCCTCCTCCTCACATCAAACTCCCTTCCACTTTTCCCTCATCTTCCTGCTTTCATTTCCTCTTCCTCTTCCTCTTGGCCTGAAACTCTTCCCCATTCTTTTATATCATCGTCCCGCCTCTTACCCTCGTTCTCAACGTTCACATCGCGGACATTTCTTCCCCTTCCAGTCTCACATTCGACGTTTATCTATGTTCCGCTTCGCCCTCCATCAAGGATCATAGTAGCCTTCTGTGGCCATCCTTGGTCACTCGCTTCGAGGTCCTCACACTATCACAGCTTTTATTCCAAAATTTATGTGTATCATTTACTCTTTCTAGTTCTTGATCCTACTTCTCCTGACACTCACTCACTCCCTCCTTCTCCTCCTCTTCCTCCTCCTCCTCCTCACTCTCCTACGCTTCTTTTTCCTCTTCTATTCCTTGCTACTCGCCACTCACTCACTCCTCCTCCTCCTCCTCCTCCTCCTCACCCTCCTCCTCCTCCTCCTCCTCCTCCTCCTCCTCCTCCTCCTCCTCCTCCTCCTCACCCTCCTTCGCTTCCTTCTCCTCCTCTATTCTTTATTCCTCGCCACCCCCCACCCTCTCATTCCATTCCCACCACTAACTCCCCCCTTCCAATTCTCACCTCGTTCTTGCCGGCCACTCCATTCTTCCCGGCCACTCCCCTCCTGTTTCAGCCCTTGCCAACTCACCTCGCCCACATTTCTTTTTCCTTCTCCTCCTCCTCCTCTTCTCCTCCACTTCTTCATCCTCGTTCTCCACTTCTTCCTCCACTTCTTCATCCTCCTTCTCCACATCTGCCTCCATCTTCGTCCCTCTGATCATCTTCCACTTCTTCTTATCTTCTTCTTCCTCAATCTTCGTCCTTCTCTTTATCCTTCTCCTCCTCGTCCTCCTCGTCCTCTTCGTCCTCCTCCTCCTCCTCCTTGTCCTCCTCCTCGTCCTCCTCCTCCTCGTCCTCCTCCTCCTCCTCCTCCTCCTCCTTCTCCTCCTACACCTTTTTCTCCTTCTCTTTCCCTTTCCTCCTCCTCCTCGTTTTCATTCCCAATCCTCACTCCTCCTCCTTCCTCCCTTCTGCCCTCTCCCGTCTCCCCTCAGGCCGGTCCGTGCCATTTTGCCCGGGCCACTATTCAAAGCCAGTGGTTGCTCTCGTATTCGTCTGCCTATTATGCATCCCAAAGATCATTCCACCCTCCATCACCCGCATTTCCTCTCCCACATTTGGTCGTCGCTCTCCAACGCTTTTTTTTTTTTTCTTTCTAAATCTCCAGAACGATTTTGTCTCTTATGTTGTCCCTGTTTCGATCTCTTCCTTCCTTTCACTCTTTCGCTTTTTTGGTAAAACACTCATTTAGTTCATGATTTAATATATACAAACAGTATATTCATTAACCTAATTCAGTATTATGCACAAGTATTGTACATACATATATATATATATATATATATATATATATATATATATATATACATATATATATATATATATATATATATATATGTGTGTGTGTGTGTGTGTGTGTGTGTGTGTGTGTGTGTGTGTGTGTGTGTGTGTGTGTGTGTGTGTGTGTGTGTGTGTGTGTGTGTGTGTGTGTGTGTGTGTGTGTGTGTGTGTGTGTGTGTGTGTTAATATATAGTCAGTCATCCTTGTGGCAGACTCCCGATATTGTTGGGTTGAGTTTACAATTCCAATTCTTGTTCTTCTTCTCCTTTTGATACCTCTCCTCTTTTTTCTTTTAATCTTCTTTTCCCATGTTTCCTCTGTTCCTCTTTCCACTCTAATTCCTGTCATTTCTCTTCATTTTTGCCTCGTTTTCTTTTCTATGTTTCATCTATTCTTATGGAACGTAAATATCTTCCTCTCTTATGGTTCTACTCGTCTATCAGTCAATCTAATAGTAAGTCTATAAGTCTATAGGTTCCGTGTGTCAATTATTCAGGAGGTCCATGCGTCGCACAGGCAGCTAGGCAGACAGACAGATAGACAGACAGTCATTCAATCAGTCAATCAGGCTTGGGCTCATGTATCAGTCAAACTCACCTTCTGATGGCCTGGCAGAGTCGTAGAGAACTAGACTGTCTGATGCGCAAAAAGCCAACTAGACCAATACACTCCGGCAATAAGTATGTCGGTAGGTAGGTAAGTACGTTACGCAGGTAGGTAAGTAGATAGGTAGATAGATATAAGAGCCTGCAGCCTGGTCATCAAACTTATTAGGTGGTTGTTCTCAAATGTATATATATATATATATATATATATATATATATATATATATATATATATATATATATGTACAAACATATATATATATACATACATATATATATATATATATATGTGTGTGTACATATATATATATGTATATATATGTACATATATATATATATATATATATATATATATACATATATATATGTATATATATATATATATAAATATATATATAATATGTGTACACACACACACACACATATATATATATATATATATATATATATATATATATATATGTATATATGTATATATATATATATATATATATTCATATATATATAATATATATGTATATATATGTATAATATATATATATATATATATATATATATATATATATATATATAATGTGTGTGTGTGTGTGTGTGTGTGTGTGTGTGTGTGTGTGTGTGTGTGTGTGTGTGTGTGTGTGTGTGTGTGTGTGTGTGTGTGTGTGTGCGTGCGTGCGTGCGTGCGCGTATGAGATCCTAGAACTTTTAACTCTCTCTTTTCCAGACCCCTCTTCATGTCATCCATTCCCAAACCCTTTTTCCTAGCCGTAGACCCTAATCCCGGCTCTCCTTTCCAAGCCTCCCTATCGACCTTTCCAGACCCCGTCCCGTCCCCAATCCCAATTCTTGGACTTTTCCGTGCCCCATTCCGAGAAATCCAGGCCAGGCACCCCCGGCCCAGATTCTCGCCATCGCGAACCAACTTGAGGGACCACGTTCCATCAACCATTCGAACACTTTATTCCGGTCACCTCTTCTGTGTCCTTATTTTCTTGGACCCCGTTTTGGGCCTTCAGCCACCTCAGGAAGGTCCCACTCACCCTTCCTCTTCTCCTCCATCTTGGTCTATCTCGACATCCCTCTGTGCAGATCCTCTAATCAAAGTCAGAGGGTGACCTGATTATCCAGAGAACATTGTTCTTCCACCACGTGACCTCTTACCCTTCTTCCTCGTCTCCACAGTCTCATTAACCCTCTCGAAGCCGTGACGTACCTCGTCGATTTGATTTATTCATTTACTTATTTATCGATTCATTAATCTTATATTTTTTTGTAAGAACAGACGATTTTATGTTAGCGAACAGGTACCGTGGCGCACCTCGTCGATTTGATTTATTTATTTACTTATTTATTTATTTATTAATTTTATATTCTTTGGTAAGAACAGACGACCTTATGTTAGCGAACAGGCCAAAATATGTCCTAAACGAGGTCGCAATCAACCGAATCAGCTTTAAAGTTCGAGTCCCGCCAGATCCAACGCGTGACGACAGTATTGATGGACTTAAGATCTTAAACCACCCGGAAGCTCAGGCAAAGATATAAATGCCCAACCACCTCGCAGATCAAAGGTCACATGAAAAGTTGAAACCCAAATAATTAGTTGTACATACAGTATTACCATCACTAAAGAAATACATTTCATTCAGTTAATGCAAGAACCTTGGGGCTAAAGAAGCTGAGGTCTTCATCCATTTTCTTCGTCTTTCTTCTCCGATTTCTTTCATTACGTTCTTCAAGTCGCCATCCTTCTTTTATCCAGCTCGCTGTGTCCTCCTTTTTTCGTAACCTGACCCTTTCATTTATAAGGATTTTTCTCGTCTTGCCTCTTCCTTTCATTACACTGGCAACTGAATAAGCTCCCCTTGCTCTAACCTTCTTTCTCTCTCCATCAACTTCTCCACCTCTCTCCCCTCCTCGCCCTTCCCCTTTCTATCTCTCTTCATCTCCCTCCTCCTTTACCTCGTCTCCTTTCCCTCCCCCCCTCTCTCTCTCTCTCTCTCTCTCTCTCCCCTCTCCCTTCCCTTCTCCTTCCTCCCCCTCTCTCTCGCTCTCTCTAGTTGCATTCAAACTTGACTCCATTTACTTCAGCCCTTAATCATAACTGTGACAAGGGCTTCATGAGCTCGGGGACACAAGTTTCTTGAATCTCCTTCGCCCAGTGTTAGCGACTCAAAAGCCCTCTTGTAGCCGAAGAATCTTCTTCGTCCTACTTCGGGAGAGTCTGCACTCTGGATCATCTTCAAAAGATGACCGTTTGAGATTTGGTCAGATCAGTGAGCAACCCACAAGGAAGGAAGTGATCCCTAGGTTATACCAGATGCCATTTCCTTTGTCTTAAGTGCCTGGATAACCAGAATAAGAATATAGCCTTTGATAACTGTTGAGGATTAAACTGGAGAACATATACTCGCTGAGTTACATAAATCGTGTCTTTCCGGACATGGTTGGAATGCCTCTGACATCTACCCAGAAGCAGCCAGAGATGATCTTCCCGGTCTGAGGCAGAGAATAGTGAGTTCAGGTATGCGAAGTTGTCGATTATCTATCTATATATCAACAGGTTTCTCCTCCTTTATAAGAGTGGTAGCCAGCCAAGGCATACTCAGCCCCACCCATCACCCCTACCCGTTGCCCATTTTCATTTTCATCTTAGTTTCTTGTGGATAAAGGGACATCCCTGACTCCCGTCACCACCCAGTTCTGAGCAATGCAGCAAGACACAGCACCTCTACCTGCCCTTTACGGACGATAGTAGTTCATATAAAAATAAAAATAAATCACCTTTTATCAGAAGACGGCTACTACACGCCACGTACAACACCTCTCTTCAAGTACGCTGTAACAGAGGACTATATGTGTTTCACGCAAGCTGGCAGAGCACCTACACAGTAAATGTCTGTCAGAGACAACGGGAGAATTGGACGACATCTGTCCTTGGAACTGGAGAACGTCCTCTGGGAGAAGTCACCCGCCCAGACTGTTGACAGATACACACGTTCCATTATCCTTTTGGTAAGAATCGCTCTTACGCTCGCCCACCTCCGCATGTGTCCGCCAGTTTTTGGTGCGTTTCCCAAGATGTACTACTTGATTCATTTGTAAGTACTACAGTGATCAAGAACAGCATGGCCCTGTGGCTTTAACCACCGCGGTTTGAACCGTGGCTGTTCAATTACAATGGAAGTCATTGGAAGCGTTTACACATAACCGCACGTTTTTTCCTTGACTATGCGGTACCCCTGCGGTTTCCGCGCGGTTCAAACCGCCAAAATGAACGGGGGCCCAAGCTCAAAGAAGAATGATCATTGAGCACGAACGATAGAAAACAAGACGGTGTTTAGTAACAGAGGAAAATGTGCTACTGACCTCATTTGTAACTGTTGCAGTTCTCAAGAAAGATGACAAAATTAAACAAAATAGAGTGAAATACAGTAAAAATAGCAAAAAGGAAGAAAACCGAAAAAAAAGAATAACAGAAAGTCACAGGAGTAAATTAATACGATAGGAAACAAATCAATAGCATAAAGAAATAGTGTGAAACAATGGCAAAAAACAAAAACAAAAGCAAAAAACAGAAAGAGGAAGACAATATGGACAGAGTTCCAGCTGCGTAAATGAGAAGAGAGAGGTAGAAAGACAGAGAGAAAGAGAGAGAGAGAGAGAGAGAGAGAGAGAGAGAGAGAGAGAGAGAGAGAGAGAGA
>NC_134815.1:43515537-43525537 GCF_046742065.1 Oratosquilla oratoria | reverse complement strand
CCATCACCTTCCATGGTAGTCTGGCAGCCTCCATGAGGATGCAGTGTCCAGCCCACCTTGCTCTTCTTCCCCGTAGTTTGTCCTGAATGTGAGTTATTCCGGTCTGATCTCTAATTTCACTCTTATGTCCTCGTCTCCATCTCCCTTCTTCTTCGTCATATGCTGTCATCAACCGTACAGTATCATCTTATTTTCAACTTTTCAACTTATTTTCAACTTTTATTTTCTTCCTTCCACTCGTAGCTTATTCGGTAAAGTTCTCTAGTTATGTATAAGATATATTCTGTTGTTATGGTATGTGTGTGTGTGTGTGTGTGTGTGTGTGTGTGCGTGTGTGTGCGTGCGTGCGTGTGTGTGTATGTGTGTGTGTGTGTGCGTGCGTGTGTGTGTGTGTGTGCGTGTGTGTGCGTGCGTGTGTGTGTGTGTGTGTGTGTGTGTGTTTGTATGTTTTTGTGTGTATGTGTTTATGTGTGTGTGTGCGTGTGTGCATATGTGTGTGTGTGCGTATGTGTGTGTGTGTGTGCGTGTATGTTTGTGTGTATGTGTGTTTGTATGTGTGTGTGTGCGCGCACGCGCGCGTGTGTATTTGTGTTTGTGTGATTCACCATGGTCTTTGGATCACGTGTCGGACTCGTGATCGACAGCTGTTTCCCTCTCGAAAGAGAGCTCAGAGCTCATATATGACCAATCTATTGGGAATACTGTGACTTTACACGCACACACACACCCAACTCCCCGTCCACGAGAGTTGGAGTAACGATCCGAAGCGCAGCGATACTGAAATTATTTCAGCTCTGGGCGGGATTCGAACCCGGACCGCCGTAGTGACAATCAGGGACTCTACTAACAACGCCACCGAGTCGTGTGTGTGTGTGTGTGTGTGTGTGTGTGTGTGTGTGTGTGTGTGTGTGTGTGTGTGTGTGTGTGTGTGTGTGTGTGTGTGTGTGTGTGTGTGTGTGTGTGTGTGTGTGTGTGTGTGTGTGTGTGTGTGTGTGTGTGTGTGTGTGTGTGTGTGTGTGTGTGTGTGTGTGTGTGTGTGTGTGTGTGTGTGTGTGCGTGCGTGTGTGTATATTTGTGTGTGCGTGCGTGTGTGTGCTCGTACAAGCGTACTTGCGCGCATTTAAAAGCCTGCACGCAACTCCCTTCGTGTGTCCAAGTATAAAAATAAAAATAACACATTTTGTCATCAGAGGTGAAAAACGCTTACGCTGCCTATAAAAAAGTATATAGACATAGCAAGTTTTGGCTTTGATAATTTAGACACACAGAGAGGCTTCGTGGGTCACTGAGTAGGAGAGGGGGTGAGGGGGGGTTGACCTGGCCATTGTATCCAGGTCACCAAAGCAGCTGGTTTGAGGGCAGAAGTGGCCAATGCTAATCAAGTGAGAGGTGCGACACAGGTGGCTTGGGAGTCCCTTCATGGTGGTGCAGCCAACGGGTAGTCAGGCTAAAGAGGAGAAGCAGGAAGAGGGGGCAGAGGAGGAAGAGGAGATGGAAGAGGCGTGAGAGAAGAGGTAGGAGGAGAAATACTGGAAGTTCAAGGAAGAGAGGAGTACGCGTAGAAGGGAGAGAAAGACGAAGGTGAAGAGGGAAAAAAATAGAAGAAGAAGAGGAAGAGGAAGATAGAAAAGGAAAAGGAAGAAAAAGAAGAAAAGAAAAAGAAAAAGAAAAAAAGAAGTGGAGGAAGAAAAAAAGATAGAAAATAAAGAGGAAGAGAAAAAAGAAAAGGAAGAAGATTAAGAGGAAGAGGAAGGAGAAAAAGAGGAAGCAAGAGAAGAGGAAGTAGTTGAGGACGAGAAAGAGGAATGAAGAGGAGGAGGAAAATGAATAATGGATCTAACTAATGAAATTGTATGATTAGTTTACCCATTTAATTTCAGTGGGTAATTTGATGTTTTTCTTTAGACTAATAAAAAAAAAACCATAAACTGAAATAGTTAAAAAACATTTAAAAGAAAACTGAAAGTTTAGAAAATATATAAATGAAAATTAAATGTATGTCTGAGGTCGCGTGCCTATTTCAGCTAAAGTTGCTGAAATCTTGTTTTAGAATATTTGTAACTCATTAAATCCACTTTGCCTCATCACGTCATGTTTTTTCCCCGTGTTTATGCGCGCTTTTCTCTAAAAATGTATCTTTCATCATGGAATTTATTTTTCTGGCGTTAACAAACTCTGTAGACTTAAGCTTCACATACTGCGGTAAGCTGACAAGCGGCTAGAGCAAGGACGGTTGAAATATAAAACTTGTTTTTCTTCAGAATAACTCTGTAAACACGGACAAAAATAAATCAAAACAGATTTTGTTTTGGTGCCAGAATACTCAACGTCTGACGCTTCCTGGAAAAACAGTTCCAGGCATTTTCTATTGCGTAGATCTTATGACACCAAGAAACCCTTTGCGTCACACATGAATCGTTCAGTGTCAATACCCACCCAAAAGAAGATATCGATCAAAGCTCTCAATGGGAGATCAGCCACGGTAGTACATATTAGTGAGACGACAGGCGTATCAACACGAAAGAAAATATTGCGAACTATGAAACAGGTGTCCATCTATTGAGAACTATAAATCAGGTATTCTGAAGAATGTTGTTAGTCTTAAGCCTGATTATGATACTTTGGTGAGGTACATATGTTATGTCTCCAAGAGACAAATCAATGGTCTTACAAGGGATTTTATGACAAAACACATCCAATTATGGATAGTAAATGATCGGGCCAAGTATAGAAACAGTTGAAGATGCAGTGCCTGTGAAGTGCCTGTCGTTGTAAAGCTATTTGTGTAAGACGTATCTTTGCTTTTTCCAATTTCTTTTTATATAGTTACCTTGAGGGGTACACCTATGTAACAGTGTTCTGTCATAGTATGACCAAATTACATGTCCTATTTAAGGTGTATTTCTTTATTATTCTCTCAGACTTGTTTGTAAAAATATTAAGCGCTTAAGTAAAACTACTTAAATGCATGAAGAAATGTCTCGAAACGATGGACAAATCTGAAATGAATAAAAATAGGATAAAGACCCTTTACTTATGATCATAAAAAATGTGAAATTTGACTTTGTAACATGGTTAACATCTCTGTGATTCTGGATAAGGAACTACAGAATCAAAAGAATAGCGAAGAAAGCATACTGGGATTGAACAGGAAGACCATCAATATTGTAAGCAACGTTTAACAAAGTAGCGAATATATCAATATGCATTGGCTACTTATAAGACTATTCTGGTTATCCCCCTCTCACACGCGCGCGCACGCTCGCACGCACGCACACACAAACACACACACACACACACACACACACACACACACACACACACACACACACACACACACACACACACACACACACACACACACACACAGAGTCATATCTATTGGGCACTTTATGTGTTCAACTCTACGAAGTCTATTTCATTTGGTTGAGGGGAGGCTCCAAGACTGAATGGGGAATTGATATACCATATTGAATTAGGGGAGACGGCGCACCAATAAACCAAGTCATCCTCTGAGAGAGAAATGATTTTAGTCAGATAAGAGGAGGCTGTCAGCATATGTATGTCGCATGTTGATATCATGTTAGACACAATAAAACCATAAAAGTGGTTTAAACTCCAGAATATCAGTATAAGCTATTAAGTCGAGGTTAATACATAGACCTTACGTATAAAGTCCATTACGCTATCATCACTTATACACCTACGTCATAATAACGTACTTATGAAATATAATTGATCCATTAATATTTTTGATGGTTTATATTGTCATTTAATATTATGATATTAAGAAAAAATATGTACTTACTTATCTATTGACTGGTTGTTTTTTATTTTTCTGTGAATATTTGTAAAGTTAAATATTTTTCTTTTTCCCTGTATGTTTGGACAGCGAGGACACAAATGCCAGTTACAGGTAAAGATCAGCACTCAGGCTTTGTAGTCACGTGCTACACAGGACAGAGCCCCACACGAAACAGCCGACGAACAATTGGGTGGTGTCACTGTCGACGTCATGATAGGCCCTTGTTCAAACCCCTCCTCTCTCTTTCTCTCTCTCTATCTCTCTCTCTCTCTCTCTCTCTCTCTCTCTCTCTCTCTCTCTCTCTCTCTCTCTCTCTCTCTCTCTCTCTCTCTCTCTCTCTCTCTCTCTCTCTCTCTCTCTCTCTCTCTCTCTCTCTCTCACACACACACACACACACACACACACACACACACACACACACACACACACACACACACACACACACACCACACACACACACACACACACACACACACACACACACACACACACACACACACACACACACACACACACACACACACACACACACACAGTCTCTCGTTTTCTGTCCCTTTTTCTCTTCCTTCCCTCTATTCTCTTTCTCTCTTTCCTTTTTTCTCTTTTCTCTTTTTTTCTATTTTTCTCTTTTTATATTTCTTCCTTTCCTCCTCGTCTTCCCCCTTTTCTTCTTTCTCCTCTGCATTTTCTTTCTTTCCTCTCGTTTGGGGACAACAAAACCATCGATCCACACCATAAACAAGTGCCACCCAGAAGCGGCCAGAGTCGAGAGCGTGGAAGTCGTTCTCGTGGCTGTCGAAGAACAGTCCGTAATTACGCCCGTGTTAGTGGCTGCTAGAAGTCAGTTCGTTATCCTGTGTAAACACAGGCAGTCGGAACAATCACCAGTAATACCGTTTCATAGTCTCCAGTCGATTTCATGGTCGATGTTTAAGGTAAAGTCTCAGAGGTTGTTGGCGGTGGTCAGTGGGTACGGATTAAGAAAGATACAATGTTGTTTTTGTTTTATACATATCTTTTTATGATGGTATTGAAAGAGCAATGAAAAATGTATAACTGTTCAACTATGTGATTCACATCTAATATAATGTCTTGGATAAGTAAAAGCAATAGCTTTACCCCTATCAATTCGTAATAAAAACTTATCACAATCTAAAAGACACAAAACAAAAAATCTAACAAGAAATCGCACGAATCATAGATTCAATTCCCAAGCTCCGAACAAACCAATTACCTCTGCTACGTTTATATAACCTCTTTCTGAACCCTTTTGTTTTCTGGGAGATGATAACAATACATAGACCAAACAAGCGTTCCATTGAAACGGCCAAACATGGATCCATACGTGTCAACGGCGATAATAAAGATAATGAACACGTCTGGTCTCCGCATTCAATAAAGGGAAATGTATGTCATCCCTGGGCTCTTGTGGGCGCAGTACACAATGCCAAGTAACAATGATCTTTGTGCTTTTTGGTCTTAATGCAAATCTCGAGCTTATTTGTCGTAAAATGACCAAAGAATAAGCGACGGTGCTACTGTTGAGCTTCATGCAACATAGAGGTAAACCATATGCGTTTACGTAACCATACACCTATATATATGTAAACACATGCATACGAGCACACACACAAACACACACACACACACACACACACACACACACACACACACACACACACACACACACACACACACACACACACACACACACACACACACACACACACACACACACACACACACACACACACACACACAAACACACACACACACACACACACACAGATACACAAGTAAACGTAAAGACACACACACACACACATACACAGGCAAACGTAAAGACACACATATACATACAAAATATACACACACACACACACACACACACACACACACACACAAACACACACACACACACACACACACACACACACACACACACACACACACACACACACACACACACACACACACACACACACACACACACACACACACACACACACACACACATACACACACATTTTGTTATCTTATTACAGTTTCGTTATCTTATTATATTATATCATTAATTTGTTATATTTTATTATTTAATCTTTTTGTTTTCTATCTATATACCTCGAGCTTTTTCCACCTTATAAGGGAGATAGTCAAGTCTAAAGCTTCCCTACTCCCTCCCAATTTTTATATTTTACTTTATATTATTTTATCGTTTTATTTTATTGTTTTAGTTATTTTCTTTTGTTTTCTAATATCTTATCTTATCCCTTTATTTTGTTGTTTTACACTATTGTTAGGTTTTCTTGCATTGTTAAATTTCTTTTTATATTATTTCGTTTTTTCTTTATTTTATTTTATTTTATTTTATAGTCGTATATTGTCATACTGTATTCCATATGTAATCTATTTTTTCATTCGTTGTATATCATCGGTTTATATAATATTTTCCTTATTTCCTCATTTCCTTAATTTATTCATATACTTTGTTTTAACTTTTGTTGCTTTATTTTCATCGTCATATTGACGTTTTTCCCAATGGGGTCATAACTGAATAACATCGTCTACCGTCGCCAAAAAGAAGTTGTTAAAGTATGTCATTGTGTTGATGGACTGCAGGAAAAGAATCTTGGAGGACCCGAGCCGAAAATGGGAAAGGAATGTTTTGAACTTGGCGTCTTCCACGTCAATTAAGCGCCGTTCCACTTTCCGCCACTTAACTCTTATTCCTACTTCAAGCTCGCCTTCGCCCAAAGATCTTTAATATCGCAAGACAATTGCAAAACTCTATTGACCTTTCTTTCTTTCTTTCTTTCTTTCTGCGAAAAAAACTCTTCCTCATTCTCCCTCTCTCTCTCTTTTCTAAAGATACATACATGCATACCTACATACATACATACATACATACATACATGCATACATACATACATACATACATACATACATACATATATATATATATATATATACAAATATATATATATATGCCTGCTGCATATTTGTGTGTGCGTGCGTGCGTGTGTGTATGTGTGTGCATATGTATATTTGTGTGTGTGTGTGTATGTGTGTGTGTGTGTGTGTGTGTGTGTGTGTGTGTGTGTGTGTGTGTGTACGTGTGTGTGTGTTTCAGTGACCTATCCCTTTATCAGAGTTTACTCACTATTTTTGCATTCTAATCTTGTTTGTATTAGGAACCAATGAAGTGGAAAATGACATCCCTGGGGGCTGAATTCTTTTAAAATATAGAGATTCCTGAAGAATGTATCACTGATATTCTTCTTGTATTAGATCAATAAAATTTCTCAAACACTAAAACATTAATATCCGTAGGAGATATTAGTATTATAGAATAAAAGAATTGATTCTATTTGAGGTTAGTGCAACAATAATTTTCGAGTATCTTTAGTACACATTTTGTAAGGTGGAAGAGATTGTGTATTGTATTCAGACTATGATCAGATTCTTTCATTCAGCTGAAGAACAGTCCTGGCCTAGAGAGGCTCAGTTTAATCACTTGAGCTTCGACAGGAACTTAGAAACTTAAATCTAGAACGTACAGCCTAATTCACAAGTTCGTTGGCATTTTTTCAGTAAAACAAACAAATGAATGACATCATAAGGTACCAATTTTATTTCTGCGCTATCTCAGAGTAACACTTACTACAAGTCTTATTTGCAAGTTAAATTTGCGGTACTGTGGTGGTGACCTACTATCATATTACTTAATGGGTGTACCACAAGGTAATCATCGACTATTGAAGCCTGTCTATACTTTAACATTCAATTTTTGCAGTGGACAAGCGATTTTACTCAGCTAAGGGTTGGACGCTACTAAGCTGAACCTAGGCTTCTTTCATAACATTCCATGAGTCACACGACTGCGCCAGCCTCTACCACGCAACTCCTGCAAACTTAATCACACTGTGCCACTTTATCTCCCACACCCTACTTCCTACCTCCATTTCAATAACTAGAATCTGACTTTGTTTGAAGAAATCTAGACTTCTCTAAGCACATTTCAATAGCAGGACTAACATTCTTATAAGTTTACAATCTTTAGGTTCATCATTCAACTTTTCTATATATGATGGAAAGATAATTTGACATTTTTAGATTCGAAAAATAAAAAAATTGTAACCGAAGTCGTTCTTACTCAAACGAACACAGCTGTCGGCGCTGGCGAAACCCGTGGAAGTCAGGTGTGATGGCTCCTGAAGCGGGCCTCAACTTCTGAAGGCCGCGTTCAAGCCAGATCCTGATTGTCCTTTACAGTAAACAAAACAAAGAGAGTATGCCATCGTGGTAAAGCAGACGATCAAGGTGGTTTCCTAGGAGGCCTGGGAATTGAGGTCATGTTCGGAAATAACCGTGAAATAACACGAACAATTGAGGCGAGGGCGCGTGGCGACGCTCGGGGTCGCTCAATGGTTGGAAATCATTCATGCGGAGGATACTCAGCACTGCACGTGTGTGTGTGTGTGTGTGTGTGTGTGTGTGTGTGTGTGTGTGTGTGTGTGTGTGTGTGTGTGTGTGTGTGTGTGTGTGTGTGTGTGTGTGTGTGTGTGTGTGTGTGTGTGTGTGTGTGTGTGTGTGTGTGTGTGTGTGTGTTTGTGTGTGTGTGTTTGTGTGGTGAGGTTCCAGCATATACCACTTGTTATGTATCACTGTTGACAGAAGAAGGACAGAATCGTCGGTAGTATCTGAGGTGAAGTGTTGGAAAAGAATGTGCTCAAGAATTCCTAAACTAGACCATAATAGTGACGGGGCCCGACAAAGAACTAACTAAAGTGTTGGGTCAAAGAGCCGCTAGATCATACGCTGAAGTTTTGTCTGACGCGGGACGGAAATAGTTGTCAGAAGGTTGTCTGAATTATTACATGTGGCTGGACTGAAATATGTACTCAGGTTGTGTTGAAGTAATGGGAAGCCATGGAATGATGTAGTAAAGAGGACTGAATATTAGCAAACGCCAGACTGGAAAGTTAGATTTTGGACTGAAATATTGGCACAGGGTTTCCCGTAGTGTTGCAGTGCTTGGGGTGAAATTTGGGAAGAGGAACAGGGGAAATATATGTTTGGACTGAACAAAAAAAAATGGTTCAGATTTGTCAGGATTCTACACTGAAATTCCGGAGACAAAGGCTACCACGTGTCCATTTTGCTGAATCCAAAGAATATTAGGGTTTCTACTCTTTGACATGAACACACTCCCATGAAACACACACACACACACACACACACACACACACACACACACACACACACACACACACACACACACACACACACACACACACACACACACACACACACGCACACACACACACGCACACACACACACACACGCACACACACACACACACACACACACACACACACACACACACACACACACACACACACACACACACACACACACACACACACACACACACACACACACACACACACATATATATATATATATATATATGTAATATACATATGTATATATATATATATATATATATATATGTATATATACAGTTATCAAACGAATGATAATTGTTTTTCAATATTATTCATATATTGACAATTTCAGTAAAGTTTTAAATGAAAACAATTCAAGAGTTCAAGGAAACAAGCAGGATTTTGAAGCGAATATTCCACTATAGACTATTTTCAGACAATGGATCAACGAATCGAGAAACCGACAGACTACAATAAACCTTTGAAGATTTTGAAAAGGCCTTTGACTCAGTAGAACAAACGGGAACACCGTACTTTACACTTAACAGAATACAAACGAACAAATTGTAAGGGTTTAACAGTGCATTTATGGGAGAGTTTATGGTGTAATTTGACTACATGGCGGTAATGGAGAGAGAGAAAGATTAAGAGAGGAAATCGATAAAATAAGATTATTTCACTCATGTTATTTACAGCTTGTCTGGGAGTTTTTAGATTGATGCCTTTTGACAGAAACATTAATTGGTAGTATTTGAATTATCTGAGATTTGCAAACGATATTTTCTTTTCATAAACGGAGTGACACTTGCAAGATACGTTCTAGGATCTCAGTAGTAAATGTCTCAAAGTACGTTTGAAGATGAATGAAAATGAAAGCGAAGTAATGTATAGCTCTCATGTTCAAAGAAATGATCATTTTAGTAGTATTTTTTTTATAAATGCTCATAGAAACATCATGGCAGAACC
>NC_134815.1:43503037-43505537 GCF_046742065.1 Oratosquilla oratoria | reverse complement strand
TCACGCTTAAGATTTATGTATGGAGGTCAAATTTTGGAACCACGAGGTATCGTAAATCCGTCTTCTAACTTTCTTTTCATGTCTGATTGTAATGGCTTTCCGTAACACAGGGAAGAAAATAGGACACTTAATCCCAAAACCAAAACCAAAACGACAGTGTATACTACGGTGAGACGTACAGAGGACTTAACAAGACTAAGGGAACACAAAGTGACATTAGACACCACTGAGAAACAAACGCTCTAGTTAACCACATATACCTTGCAAACTGGGAGGGAACCACTATCCTAGCTAAAGGTCTACACAAGAAACAACAGAAAATAACTGAATCCCTCTAAATTGCCAATAACAAACACACACACACACACACACACACACACACACACACATACACACACACATACACACACACACACACACACACACACACACACATATATATATATATATACACATATATATACAAATATACATATATTATATATATACACACACACACACACACACACACACACACACACACACACACACTCACTCACTCACACACACACACACACACACATATATATATATATATATATATATATATATGTATATATATATATATATATATATATACATACATATACACACACATATATCCGTATATATATATATATATATTTATATATATATATATACATACATATACACACACATATATATATATATATATATATATATATATATAGATAGATAGATAGATAGATAGATAGATAGATAGATAGATAGAATTAGAGATAGATAGATATATGTGTATGTGTATATATATATATAACTTGACTGGACTGCTCATTTCGGTTAATCCCTTAGATCCTATGGCGTGTTTCAGAGATTCTGTTTTGGTTGTTGGCAGGTTATCATTCATTTATAGTAGGAGTGAAGGAACAATGGGAGTTTGCCTTTTGGACTAACTTTCGCCATGAAAAGGTGGTTTATGTTTGTTTCATGGACAGAAACCTCAGGGCGAAGGTCTCACGGAGCTCTGTCGACGCAGCTGATGCGTCCGAAGGACATCGGGCGACTCAGAGGAACGAGATAATGAGTCTTAAAGAATCCCAAGTGCTGTCTCCTTCTCCTTTTCCTTCCCATCCTACTCCCACTACTCCTATCCTCCTCCTCCTCTTCCCCTTTCTTCCTCTTCTTTCCAATCCCCCTTTCCTCCTCCCCATCCCATTCCCTCTCTCCTCCACCTCCTACTCCTTCTTCTCCAACTTCATTTTAATTCCTTCTTTTTTGTTTTTTGTTTTTCGTCTTCTTCCTCTCCCTCTCGTCATTCTATGCTGCTCCGTCCTCAGGGTCCTCGTCCATCATCTTGACGCTGAAAAGACGCCGTGAGGCGACTTCCGATATAACTTTACGGACACGCGACTGTCAAAAGTGAACATTGACGACGAGAAGCCTCTCCTGACGACCTATAAATCTTCCCCCGTCCCTTCCACCTTCCTCAATTTAACGGACGATTCCCCATACATCTTCTCGATTTAACGGACGATTTTCGCCTTCCCCCTTGATTTTTAAGACTGACCTTTTGGGCCACGTGTCGAAAAAGTTGAATGGGTTTATAAGTACGTCTCAGAAATGGAATTCGATTCCTTGTTTGATGATCTTGGATTTAAAAACTTTCTTTTAACATTTTGAAGAAAATGGCGTATTTTTTTGTATATATACGACCAAGCCAGGACAGGCTTCCAGCGAGTTCTGTGCTGATTTCTGGGCCTAAAAGAATTCTTTTTACTTGATGGAAAACTCTTGTTGTCGTGAGTTTATCTCTCTAGTGAATAAAACCGTCCGGTATGATCTGCCTCTAGGTGGACGGGATTAAGGAGAAGCTCAGAACCCTCATCTTTCTTTTAAACTTTATGAAATCCCCAACTGAGCCATGCAAGAACCCAAAAGTCTTTGTGTGAGATTTCTCACTATGGTAGCTGGCGCTCTCGCTGCATGGAGGAGGAATGAAGATTTTTATAAACGAATAGAAATAGGATTCGGAATTTTTTTACCTTTATCAGTCGATATCTGCTTATAGGTATGGTTTATTTTTTCAACGAATCAGAAGGATGAGGAATATTTTGGAAAATATATATTTTATGATAGAAAAATTGTGCGTAGGATTTTTTTCTATATATGCATTCGTTACATTCGTAAGCTTTATCTATTTATTTTTTTACTTTTCATTTCGAAATATGCTTATACGTTTATTTGGAAATTTATTGATTATGTCAGAGTTATATATGTTATAATCATTGTCGTTACCGTCATTACTATCTACATAACCCCTTTTAATATAAAATGCTCTTATTACCACAATTAAAATATATATTTCACCACTTATTCACCAAAGCGTTCATCTAAGACACAACTCAATAGTAAACCATAAGCAAGGTGTCTGGTCCTCCATTTGACGATGAGTACACATTTGCTGTACAGTAGACAGCATACGCTTGTTAGAGCACACGCT
>NC_134815.1:43493037-43498037 GCF_046742065.1 Oratosquilla oratoria | reverse complement strand
AGGGAAAGGGGCGTGGGAGACGAGTCGGGATTAGGGAGCGATGTTGATGAAAAATCAAAGTTTTAAGGTGGAATTGAATTGAACCAGAACTCTTATGGCTTTCCCTCTATCTCTCTCTCTCTCTTTCTCTCTCCCTTGCTTTCTCTCTCTCTCCCTCCCTCTATCACCCCCCCCTCTCTCTCTCTCTCTCTCTCTCTCTCTCTGTGTGAGTGTGTGTTTGTTGATGTGTGTGATTCACCTTGGTCTTTGGATCACGTGTTGTTTGTGTGCCTGTGTGTGTGTGTGTGTGTGTGTGTGTGTGTGTGTGTGTGTGTGTGTGTGTGTGTGTGTGTGTGTGTGTGTGTGTGTTTTGATGTGTGTGTGTGTGTGTGTGTGTGTGTGTGTGTGTGTGTGTGTGTGTGTGTGTGTGTGTGTGTGTGTGTGTGTGTGTGTGTGTGTGTGTGTGTGTGTGTGTGTGTGTGTGTGTGTGTGTGTGTGTGTGTGTGTGTGTGTGTGTGTGTGTTGGTGTGTGTGTTTTGGTGTGTGTGTGTTGGTGTGTGTGTGTTGGTGTGTGTGTGTTGGTGTGTGTGTGTTGGTGTGCGCATTTGTGTGCGTGTTTGTGTGTTGTGTTATGTGAATGTGTGCGTGATTGCCTGCGTGTTTGTCTGCGTGCATGTACGCGTGAGTGTATGTGTATTTGTGTGTAAGTTTGTGTGCATGTGTACGCTCTGTGTATGTACAGGGCGTGTGTACAATGCGCGTGTGCAGTCACCTGTGTACGCTGTGTACACGGTTATGTGTCTGTGTCAGTGTGAGTGCAGGGAAGAGCTGCTAATCCTTTTATGTGCATATCATCCCCTAAATGCGGCTCCAGGTGTTTGGGTTTTAAGCAAGTCTCCTGACTGGACAGAGACTGGAATACCAATTCCACGCTTGATGTCCTAATGAAACCGAATTTTCCGTCTCGCGGCTATTAAACCATTTAAGGATCCGACTCTGAAGACGAATTTACTCAACAGAGTCTGGACGTCTTCCTCAAACCTTCGTCTGTTATTCACAGCTTATGCAGTGGTTCCGGTTGCCATTAGGTGATTTTATTCAGTTAATGATAAAAAAAAAAAACGTGCAGCGAAACAACTCCCTCACCATCCCACTCCCTTGCAGTGGGAAGTGAAAAACCCCTGTTAGGGCCAACCCCTGTCAATTGCGGCAAGCCGCTGGGTTATTCAGGCCAATGTCGGGTCGCCTCCCCATCTGGCCAGGGCTGTCGGGAAACCAACACGACAAATCCTGCATCAGGTCCCGGAAATCGAACTCACGACCATCCGACCATTAATCCTTTCAATGTTAATGACGACCTATAATTGAGGATGTTAACAGGTCTTTTATTCAGCGAGGGAGTTCCTTCTTGACCTGTTTGACCTACAGTATTATGGTCAACAATCACCTCTCCTAAAGAAGGAAGAGTACTGACAATCATTGAGCTTTGGTGGCTTAGCTTAAGCGCACACCGAGACGCAAGAGACACAGGCCACGCAGCACAGAGAAAAGACAGACTTCCTGTTGCTGAACTGAAGTACAGTTTGAACTTCTCTCTCATTTGAAATCCTGAGGTATTACACCTAAAAACATTTCAAATAAGAGAGAAATTCAAACTTTTTTTTTCAATTCAGTAACTGGAAGTTTGCCTTTGCCCTGTGCTGCGTCGCCTGTGCCGCCTGCGTCTCAGTAAAATGGCGTAATCGAAAGCGTGCTGGTTTCGTATCCGCTTAGTTGTGCGTTCGAATCCCGCACTTCTTTTCGATTCCCAGTAATGATTATTAGTTACTTGTCCCAAAGGTGACGGCTTCGGCCGTAGTTACGCACCTCCTGGTATAGACTCCTAAACTTATTACTAATCTAGATTTAATAGCGTTTGCAATGAGGCTTTGGCTTCAGCCTTGTTTCGCATAAGTAGCTATATATTTTTTTCAACCTGACGTGAATATTCTTCTGTTATATTTCTAAATAACTGGTTTGCAATTCTCTGAATGCCTTTTATTGCATTTCTTAACCTTTCCTTATTTCTTTCTTTGTGTTAATGTTCTCATTTTCTCCGCGATCTTTACTCCAGAGGGTAACATAGCCAGTTTTTATTATCTAATGAATCTTCGCTACGTTAAAGACGAAATGAAGAACTCGCTTAATACACGGGCTTAGTGTAATGCCTTTGGCAAGAGCCAAACGTCTATTGGATAACATCTTCCTTAGTACAATAAGCGTGATATTCTTTTCAACTTATCTTAATGGATCTTTACCAAATTTACTGTGGAGATCTACATGTATCCCAGGATTACGATAAAAAGATCTGTTTCAGAGTTAATATTTCCAGGGTTCGAGTCCCGTTTCATACTCCCCCAACAATAATTACCCCTTCTAGCTTTCTATGAAATTAACATTTCGGTTTAATTTTGAATTCGAAAGTCTGTATATAAATAGATATTTCAATTAAGCTAATGACGCATGCGATAAAGATAATATAATTATTAGTGTGTATTTACAAAACTAGATAATATTTTCTTTACACTGGAGAAAAACGAAATCGGATCATCTAGAAAGAGTAGGGTCTGGCTTATCGTACAACTTATTTGTGGGTTCGAATCTCGCACTCCTCTACGATCTCGAGTAGTAACTGTTACCTGCCCGAACAGTCCAAGAAGCTCATTATAGGGCAAAGGTGACGGCTTCGGCCGCAGCTACTTAACGCCTCCTGGCGTAGTTATGGATTCGAATCCCACAATCCTCTCCGGTTCTCAGCAGTGACTGACCTACACCAATAGTCCAAGCGCATAGCAGGGCAAATGTGACGGCTTCGGTCGCAACTGCTCAGTGCCTCTTGGTGTAGATTCTTCACCTGTAAGAAGAGCCAGAAGCTGTTTCATTACACGGACGAAAGAAAATCGTCTTCCAAGGTCTTCGTGCACTTGTCACATTCAGACAACGCGTTCAAGACTCTGATGTTCATTTGCTAGTCGCCGAGCGACGGACATCCAATCTCGCAAATGGAAGAGTTGTGTTCACAAGTAGTAAACTTAGCATGTTGTAAATGTCTTGGGGGAGAATATATTTTCATCTACATTTCTCTGCACTGATGCTCAAGACAGTCGTTTTTTGTTATCTCCCGTCTTAGCTCTGGCCATTTCTCATACAACATACTGCTTAATTAAAAGATTTGATGCAATACAGCATATGCCGTGCTCACGCGAGTGCCCTCGGTGGAACGACAAGCCGTGAACTAAGTCGGTCCATTTTGAAGGGTCGTCGTGACACGACGGTACGGCCTTCGTCTCATAATAAGCAAACCGCTTAGGCGAGGGTTCGAATCCCAGTAGGAGAGCTTATTTCCATAATGCTTAATCTTTTGGCCGTAGGCTGGATTCGACCTCTTACCCGTATTGGAGGGATTAATATAGAAATAGTCTCATAACTTCACTTAGAAACAAATGTCTGTTCATTGATTTTGAAAGGACAAAAGTACCTCGGAAGATTAGATTATACAGAGTGCGTCTTTAAATTCAACGGGAAAACAGGCCAACGCTTTCCAGGTCGACGCAAGGTTGAAAACTTTAACCCTGCTTATTCATTTATGCAATTGTTTACAAAGTAAAGATCAGAAAATAAAGTAAAATGAAAATCTGGAAGGGGATGTCCCAAATTCTTGTGAAATCAAGGGGACCCACGCAGATTAAGGAGGGTAGGAAGGAGAGGAGGAAGAAGGGGAGGGAAAATGGGTGGAAGGGAGGAGGGGGAAAGGGAAGAAGGAAGCAAGGGAGGGAGGAAGGGAGGAAGGGAGGGGCAGATGGAGGAGAGGAAGGAAGTGAGGATGAAAGGGAGGAGGGAACTAAGGAAGGAAGTATATAAGGGAGGAAGGAAGGGAAGAAGGAAGGAAGTGAGGAAGGGAGGAAGGAAAGGAAGAAGGAAGGGAAGAAGGAGGGGAGGAAGGAAAGGAGGAAGGAAGGGAGGAAGGAAGGAAAGAACGGACGGGGGAAGGAAGGGAGGGAGGGAAGAAGGAGGGGAGGAAGGAACGGAGGAACGAAAGGATGAAAGGAAGAAGGAAGGAAGGAAGGGAGGGAGGAAAGAAGGCAAGAAGAAAGGAAGAAAGGAAGGAAGGGAGGAATGAAGGGAGGAATGAAAGGAGGAAGGAAAGAAAGAAGGGAGAAAGGAAGGGAGGAAGGAAGGGAGGGAGGAAGGAAGGAAGGAGGAAAGGAAGGAAGAAAGGAGGGAAGGAAGGGAAGAAGGAGTTAGAGGAGAGGAAGGGAAGAAGGGAGGGAGAAAGAAAAGGAGGAAGAAGGGAAGGAAGGAAAGAAAGAAGGACGGGAGGAGTTGGGGGAAGGAATGTAAGAAAGAAGGAAAAGGAAGGGAGAAACAAAGGGAGTAAGGAAGTAAAGAACGGAGAAAGGAAGGAATAAAGGAAGGGAGGAAGGAGGGTAGGAAGGAAGGGAGGAAGGGAGGAAGGAAGGAAGGAAGGAAGGGAGGGAGGAAGGAAGGAAGAAAGGGGAAAGGGATGAAGTAAGGGAGGAAGGAAGGGAAAAGGTAAGGGAGGAAGAATGCGAAAAGGAAGGGAGGAGGGAAGGAAGTAAGGAAAGGAGGGAAGAAGGAAGGAAGTAAGGGAGGAAGGAAGGAAGGAAAGAAGGAACGGAAGAAGGAAGGGAGGAAAGAAACGGAGAACGGATGGAAGGAAGGAAGAAAGGAGGAGCGAGAAGGAGGGGAGAAGGGAGTGGAAGGAGTGGAAGAAGGAAAGGGAGGAAGGAGAGGAGAGGGAAGGCAAATATATTTTCGAAAAGAGACAGACGACGTGTGCTTGTGTTGTCTCTGTAAACAAACTATTATGTTGTTCTGCATTTAAGAGCGGAGATGGGCAAAGACGTGATGCAATTGTGCTTTGTATAAATGAACAAGAGAATCTGCTACTTGATATATGTATGTATGTATGTATATATATATATATATATATATATATATATATATACATATAATATATT
>NC_134815.1:43470537-43473037 GCF_046742065.1 Oratosquilla oratoria | reverse complement strand
TAAATGGACAGAAACGTTTGTCATTCCTTCATTATATTTTGCAGTGGTTCCCTGCAAAATAAATTTGACATTTTTTCTTTCATAAATTCTATCCATTGAGATCGTCATATGTTTTGTCACTTATGTATTCTTATATATATTCTCATTTATATGTTCATTTATTCATTTAATTTACATATATTCTAACCAAGTCTAACAAAAAAGACTCAGAAAACTTATCGCAACAAAATTCTAATGACATCTTAATCTTGATTTTGGTTTTTACTTTCTTCCTTCATGGAAACGTGTTCATCTTATCAACACTGTTACTCCAACATGGTAATAAAAAAAAAAAAGATAAAATAAAAAAATCACTAGGTAAAGAGGAACACACAACAATCTGCAGTTTCCCTCCATTTGAAGTATAACACACAACAATGTTACGAGATTGCTCACAAGGATAGAAGCACTGGTAACTTAAAATTAACAACAACAACAACAACAACAACAACAACAACAACAACAACAACAACAACAACAACAACAACAACAACAACAACAACAACAACAACAACAACAACAACAACAACAACAACAACAACAACAACAACAACAACAACAACAACAACAACCACCACCACCACCACCTTGTACGGTATCTACTTGCCTCCGTGGCCATAACAGGAGGACGCAAAACACTTCTAAGTCCCGGTTCATACTGCGTCGATTCTCGTTAAATGTTACAAAGGAATACAAAGGATTACAAAGGCGGAGCATGCCGACAGGAGACCTTTTGGTCCATATCTAGGTTGGATGCGAAAAAAATCATAGTGATAATAAATTAATAAATAAAAACTATAATAATGTAAATAACAAATAAAATACGTAAGTAAATGCATAAATACATAAATAAATGCATAAATACATAAATAAATGCATAAATACGTAAATGTTGTGAATATGAATTGCTAGAAAACGATTTTCCCTACAGTATTCTAGATGAAAGCATTTCAACAATGTCTAGGTTCGACTTATCTTGGTTCATCATTCGGGTTCTCAGTATATGAAGGCAAAGGTAATTTGACCTTTGGAGATTCGAACAACAAATAATTGTATCGAAGTCATTTCTACTTCCTCGAACTCTATTTCCTCGAATTGACGCGCATCAACTCGGCGTGAAGCGACCTAAAAAGCCATTTACACGATCAAACGGTTTGTCAAACCATGTTTGTCTAACAATTGTTTGAAGTAACGTTTCACCGTGTGAATGGGGTACTTGGTTATCAAACACGTATAACAAACGTGTTTGACAATCAGATACCCCATTCATGCAATCAAACATCACTTCAAACACTTGTTTGACAAACTGGGTTTGACAAACCGTTTGCACGTGTGAATGTCCTTTTAAGCTACAGGGTGGTGAACCAGGTTGTCAACAGACCCAATAAACTCTGAAAGTCCAGAGTGCTCTCGAGGTCCGGGCTCGGTTCCTACCGACAACAAAACCACTATTAACTCAACAATAACATGAGTAATTGAGCTCTAACGGACACGAATATTGAAGAAGAGAAGGACATGGGTAGGGATGTTGAACAGGAGAGGGAGTGGTAGGGGGTAGGAGGGGAGAGGTTAGGGGAAGCAGAGGGAGAAAATAGGTGAAGAAAGAGAACTTATTAAGGGAATAGGAATTACTTTTATCCTTGGAAACAATGTCGCAACGAAGAGTTGGGGTGAGGCAGGTGGTCAAAGTGAGATTCGAAGAAAAAGTAAAAAATCAGAGAAATGGTAAAAGCTAAAAGCGATCAGAATTCCTTTCCCAGAAGAGATTAGTCGCCAATGAAGTTAGAATTCTACGTAACTCTGGTCCGTTGGGAAGGGAGGGAAGGGAAGGAGAAGGAAAAGAGGTAAGGAATCAGGAAGGGAAAGATAGATGAGAGGGAGTACAAAGAGAGACATAGAGATAGAGAGAGGGAGGAGGAGGAGCTGGAGGTAAAGAGAATGGAAGAGAAAGGAAGGGAAAAGAGAGAAATGCAGAGAGGATGGGAGGGAAGAGAAAGAGAAAGAGAGGAGATGTAAGGGATTAAATGAATGGAAATAACTGAAAAAGAGGAGAGAGAGGTATAAAAAGAGCAGAGAAATAGAGAGGAGGCAAAGGGGAAGTGTGGAGTGGGGGTGGGATTAAATGAATGGAAATAACTGAAAAAGAGGAAAGAGAGGTATAGAAAGAGCAGGGGGATGGAGAGGAGGGAAAGTGGAAGTGTGGAGTGGGGGTGGGATTAAATGAATGGAAATAACTGAAAAAGAGGAGAGAGAGGTATAAAAAGAGCAGAGAAATAGAGAGGAGGCAGAGGGGAAGTGTGGAGTGGGGGTGGGATTAATTGAATAGAAATAACTGAAAAAGAGGAGAGAGGTATAAAAAGAGCAGCGGAATGGAGAGGAGGCAAAGGGGAAGTGTGGAGTGGGGGTGGAATGAAATGAATGGAAATAACTGAAAAAGAGGAAAGAGATGTATAAAAAGAGC
>NC_134815.1:43453037-43465537 GCF_046742065.1 Oratosquilla oratoria | reverse complement strand
AGGGAACAATAAAACAGTAGAGAAAGAAGGACCCAATAGACATGGACACAGTGACATACCAAATCCAACTTAAAATAAATAAATAAATTGAAATTATGTTAAAAAAAAAGAACGAATAAACTCATAGTAGACATGAAAACAGTACAGACGGAGATGTCGAAGAAGACAAAAGTTGACTTTAGTGAAACAATATATATTTCGTTTGGCCAATGACTTTTTATTTATTTTTTTTTTAATCAAACCCTGGGTTTGTCCCTGGGTAGTTCCAGAGGGATTAAAACAATCTCGTTTAATCCCTTCAACCCAAAGACATGTTTAATTGATTCGGTTCTCGCTAATGCCCGACATTTTATACTGATGAAGGTCGCGCCCCCAGGGGTGACTGGGGTGAAGGGAAGGGTGAGTGGGGAGGTGGGAGGGGGAGGGGAAGGAGGGGAGGTGGTTATGGGAAAGGGGGGAGGGATGGAGGGAACGTATACATGGCGAAGGGAAGGGGAAGGGGAGATCGAAGGGAACGGGGGAGGGAAGAATGAAGGAAAGGGGAGAAGGGTAAGACAAAAGAGATAGGAAAGGGATAGGGAAAAGTGAAGAAGGTATTTTGAAAGGGGAATAGGAAAAGAAAGAGGAGGGAAGAGAAGCAGAAGAAGAAGGGAGAGGGTGAAAAGGAAAGAGAATGGAAAGAAGAAGAAGAGGAAAAGGAAAAGAGGAAGAGGAAGAAGGAAAGGGAGGGGAAATGGAAGAAAACTGGAAATGAAAAAGAGAGCTATATGAAATAGAAGAAGAGAGAAAAGAAGTATAGAAGAGAGGAAAATAGAAATGGTAAGAAAATAAGAAGATGAAAGAAAAGGGAACAAAGAAGGTGACACTAATGAGAATTGGATTTATTTGTTTATTGGTTAACTGATTGTTTTATTTATCTATTCATATGTCTGCTATGTTTTATTCATAGATCTACTTTGTTCATTTATTTATATATCAACTTCGTTTATTCCTGTCATCGTTATTATGGTCCTCATGAGTATCATTATTAATTATTATTATCATTATTACTACTAATTACTGTTATTGTTATTATCATTTATCATCATTATTATTATTATCATTATTATTATTATTATTATTATTATTATTATTATTATTATTATTATTATTATTATTATTATTATTATTATTATTATTATTATTATTATTATTATTATTATTATTATTATTATTATTATTATTATTATTATTATCATTATTATCATTACTATTATTATTATTATTATCATTATTATTATTATTATTATTATTATTATTATTATTATCATTATTATTATTATTATTGTTGTTGTTGTTATTGTCATTATTATTATTATTATTGTTATTTATCATCATTATCATCATTATCATCATCATTATCACTAATATTACTATTATCTTTAGCAAAATGTAAAACATAGAAAGTTATACATGTATTATTCTGACATGTCGTAGTTCAGGTTTGAGATGTCCCTCTGAGTTCATCTCTCATGATCTTCTTCGTCGGCGCCGACAGGAGACGAAGGACGTCCTGGCCGAAGACTAGAGGTAATCTTTGCTCTCCCTGATTGCCTACCACAGCCAATGGCGGGTGACGAGGATCCTACTACCTGGCATCTTATTTGGGTAAGCGCGTTCTCGTTCTTTGCAGCTCGAGGCAAAAGAACCTCTAGCAAAGACAAAGAATATGTGCTCTAGACATTTATTTGACAATCAGCGTTGAGCCGTGAACGATTATCGTTGAGCGATAATTGCATAGGACAACATGAGCCTTAAGGACGAAGAAGGCACAGCCGAGGAGCGTTTTTCGAAGAGCTTCAGTCATCCCTAAGGGCATCATCCCAAGGGCAACATCCCAATCAAATTATCCTTCTTCATCAATTTCTTTTCTTCGCGCAAATGGAAGTCCGAAGGCAGAAAAGAAGAAGAAGAAAAGTTCCAGAAAAAATGTTAAGAGATTATTAGAATAGGAAAAGGAGTGTATAAAACGAAGGAAATGAATCAAAAAGGAAAAAAATATGGAGAAAATTCGATTTAAAAAAATAGGAAAGAAAAAGAAGAAGAAAAAAAAAACGGGAAAAAGATGCAAGGAAAAATCAGGTCGTGATTCTCAAAAAAAAAAAAAAGGATAGAAGAAGAAAGTGAGAAGATTCATTTCCTCTCGGAGGAAGGAACAAGGCAGGGGGATGCACCCCTCTCCCTTCCCCCCCTCTCCCCTTCCCCCCTCTCCCTTTCCCCCCTCCCCCTCGGGCTCTGAAACTTCTCCCGAAGAAGTCTTGAGGGTCAAGTTACTTCGCCTTGTTCGAGTATTGCTCGATGCTGCGATTTGTAGGCCCGTATTCGGGCCTCCTCGAACGCCGGAGGGCCATCCGGTCGCAAATAGAAAGATTTTTAAGTGTTCGAGGATTCGAATCGAACACTTTCAACACCTCCCCCCCCCCCTTTTTTTTTTTTTTTTTTTTTTTTTTTTTTTTTTTTTAGGATCGTAAATAATATTCCTGTTCTATATCTACTTTAACCCATTCCCTCCAATGGTTTAATTTGCATATTGTACTCTCATGAATATCAAGTAATTTCATTCAGGTTCAGAGGTCAAAGACCTCAGCAAATAATAATTTCCTCAAACTTTATATGGTTAACGCGAAACAAGTTTAATCACCATGGGACACGACCACGAATTGCGTTTCCACCTCATCGGACATGCTTAACGTGTACAAAAACACATAACTTCTTGAAGGTGGCAACCTTGCCCCCCCCCCCCATCGAAAAAAAAAGAAGAAAAAATATATATTTACTGCCATTGTGGACTTCGGGAGAATTAATCGGGGTTCTGCTCTGTAATCACGAAAAGAACCCAATAGGTCCTGTCATGACGTCCTGTTATCATACTGTATTCGGGGCCCGGGTGATGAAACAGTCACTTAGCCTTAGGCTGGCAAAAAAAAAAGTATCTTTAAACGTTCAGCGTCGTGTAATTGGACTTGGTCGAAAAAAAGTAAAAAAAAAAAAACGTAAAAAAAAAAAAAAAAAAAAAAAAAAAAACGTATTTTGGTCTTTGTGTCCTCATGACAGGGGTCGTGTTATACATAGACTCTCTCCTCTCCTCTCCTCTCTTTCTCTCTTTTTTCTTGTCTTTTCTCTCGTGTTGTATATAGACTCTCTCCTCTCTTTGCCCTCTCTTTTCTTTTCTCTTGTGTCGTATATAGACACTCTCCTCTCTCTCTCTCTCCCGATCTCTTCCTTCTCTCTCTTTCTCTCTAAAAGTTTAATAAGTGGAAGAAGGAGGGAGGAGAGAATTAATACAGGGGAAGAGAACATGGACAAAAGAAAGAGAAAAATAAAAGAAGAGTAAGAGGGGGTGAAGCGGAAAGAAGAAGAGGAGGAGAAAGAGGAGGAGGAGAAGGAGAAGGAGGAGGGAGAATAGTGGGGTCAGGAGGGCAAAGGAAAAGAGGAAGATGAGGATAAAGGTAAGGAGGAAGAAGGAAGAACAAAGATGAGTAAAAGTACGAGGAGTAGGAGTAGGACAATGATGAGTATGAGTTTTAGGGTGAGAGGGAGGACGAGGAGAAGAAGGAGGACAAAGCGGACGAGGAGCAGGAGGAAGCCAAAGAAGAAGAGGAGAAGGGTGAAGAGGACGAGGAGGATGAACAGTAGGAGGAGGAATAACAAGAGGGCAAAGACAAGGAGAAGGAGGAGGAAGAGGAGGAGGAGGAGGAGGCATACGAGGAACAGGAGGAGGACATGAAGCAGTAAAATAATGATGAGGAGGAGGATATGAAGGAGGAAGAGGAGGAGAAGGAGGAGGAGGAGAAGGAGGAGGAGGAGAAGGAGGAGGAGGAGAAGGAGGAGGAGGAGGAGAAGGAGGAGGAGGAGAAGGAGGAGGAGGAGAAGGAGGAGGAGGAGAAGGAGGAGGAGGAGGAGAAGGAGGAGGAGGAGGAGAAGGAGGAGGAGGAGAAGGAGGAGGAGGAGAAGGAGGAGGAGGAGAAGGAGGAGGAGGAGAAGGAGGAGGAGGAGAAGGAGGAGGAGGAGAAGGAGGAGGAGGAGAAGGAGGAGGAGGAGGAGGAGGAGGAGAAAGACTGAAGAATAAGAGTACATAACTGGCTTCTGTATTTCTAGAAGGATTATCAAATTAAGTAACGTCAGCACTAAGCCTAAACCTTTGAGACGAATAACCCTTTTCTAGGTTAGGCTGGACAATCTAGTAGTCAGAAGCAGCTGTTTTTGGTTATCTATTTTGGTGACCACGAAGGCCAGACACGAGGTTAGGTTACATATTTTAATCAAAGTTAACCGTGCTAGTTTGCTGGTTGAGGAGAGAGTTTATTCCGGCCAACTCCAGAGTTCAAGTATCTATTATTCGCATCCGACCTAGTTATGAACCAAAAAGGTCCTCTGTCAGTATGCGTTTGCTTTTGTAATCCTTTGAGACGATTTTCTATTCAACTAAACATTCCACTTCTCTGGGAAACGTTTAAGAATGATAACTTTAACCGTTTGTGACATTCTACTCGTGATTTGTAAAGGTATGCTGAGGTTCACCACCTTAATTTCTCAGGTCTCCTACACTTATGTGTTGCTGTTGCTCAAACAGGCACGGGGCAGGTACGAGTCCTGTGAATAAAGAAAGAAAAGAGAGAGAGAGAGAGAGATAGAGAGAGAGAGAGAGAGAGAGAGAGAGAGAGAGAGAGAGAGAGAGAGAGAGAGAGAGAGAGAGAGAGAGAGAGAGAGAGAGAGAGAGAGGTGAGAGAGAGAGAGAGAGAGAGAGAGAGAGAGAGAGAGAGAGAGAGAGAGAGAGAGAGAGAGAGAGAGAGAGAGAGAGAGAGAGAGAGAGAGAGAGAGAGAGAGAGAGAGAGAGAGAGAGAGAGAGAGAGAGAGAGAGAGAGAGAGAGAGAGAGAGAATTTTACGGTTTGTGTATCTTCTTGTGAAACTCTGCGGCCCATTTGTGGCTGCACAAGACCACACGATTTCCTTCAGCAACGTCATGCACTCGAAGTGGGAGAAGAAGACAAATGGAAATCCCGAAGTTCCTGACTCGGGTGAGAAGCTAAAGCACCTTGTTTACCAACTTCCTGCATTTATTTTGCATCGAGATGAGCCAAGCACCCGAAGTACTACGATAGCGTCTCTTCATGTGGAAACCCAGGAACAATTCCAAAACAACCCCGAGTAGGTATCACTAGCCCAGCTACCCAAGTACGCAGGGTAAAGGTGCCAGCTACCCACTCCTGAAGGTCTCTTGGTACTGCCATCTTACAGTCCTCGATCATTTCATGACGTCACTTGGAATGAGGTCACGTGTCGCAAGGCTACACTAAAAGAGCCTTTCACTTGACCCTGAAGATTTCACGGGAACAGGCAATCAATAAGAAGCGAGTTGGTGGAAAGGGGAAGGGAAGAGTTGAGGGTGAGTGGGTGGAGCTGGAGTTGTGATGATGGAATGAATAGAGAAGTCAACTAGATTCTCTTCAAGCTTATGTTCAGTTCTAGAACTCAGAACTGATTTGCGAATAGCCGTATCTAATCAAACATTCTGACTCCTCCACAGAGATGTCTTGAGATAAATAAAGAACTACACAACAGGGTTAAATAGACACACATAGAGAAATAGATCAAGAAATAGACACAGAGAAAGACATATACAATTTCAACTACATCGAAGAAGTTCCTCTAGATGATCTAAATGTGAGTTTTGTCCTGCTAACGTCAGTCATGGATTAAAGAAAGAGAAAAGTTAGGAAGCAAGATTATGTGAGACAAATTGCAATTCGCTTCATGACGGACAGATGGTAGCACAGTTGAACACATTTTTTGTATCCATCTTTATATTTCACATGAATGAAAAGCGCGTAATGTTTGATACCTTGTTACTCATTCTGTGAATACGAATCATATAGAAAGTATAGAATGTATTATTTGTTGTATGATTGTGTTAGCAATATCACAATAACCTTCGCACTAGATTCTTTAAGTTATCAAGGTTATGGTAAGATTTCATTGAATATATGTATATATATATATATATATATATATATATATATATAAATATATATATATATATATTTATATATATACATATGTACATACATACATACATATACTAAACGCTTTTTCACCTTACACGGGGGGTAGCCAAAAAGAAAAAGGCATAGAAACCACTCCCACCCATTCCATTCCCTACATATCTGCATTCCCCTCCACCCTCCTCCCTCCCTCTTATCTTGGCACCTCCTGGATGACGGGTCGTCCCGGCATCCTGTCCACTGCTCTGGGTGAGAAGCAGTGTCGCAAGACACAGCACATCCACAGCAAGGCCGCTTTATAATCTCGGCGACCCCCCTCTCCGTCCCCCCATGCAGGAGAGGAGAAGTCGGGTATAAATCCTTTCGGGCTGCGTCAAAATTTTTATCTTACTTACTTCCTCACCCCCCACGTTTCAACCCACTCCCCCTCATGCATCACAGCATCATCCGTACACAGCCCTTCTCCATTCACCCCTGTCTTCTGTCCTCTCCCGTCTTTCCTCAACAGACATTCCTCTCTTTTGTAATGCCCCATCTATTTCATCCTGGGACGCCCCCTCATATTCATTAAATAACCTCACCAGCCAGTCCACCATAACTGTACCTCCTTTCTTCCGACATTCTGCATGGCGTCCATCCAACTCAGGTGCCTTACCTGCTCTCATCATCTCAACAGCTGCTTTCATTTCATCTTTCCCTATTTCTCCTCCGTTTTCCTCACTCATCACGGTCATTTTCTTAGCGCTTCCCACTGCAACTACCTTTCCCTCCCTATCCTCCTTCATATTTAGCAACTCCCTAAAATACTCTGCCCACCTTCCTCTCACTGCCTTCTCTTCCATTATCATCTCTCTATCTATACCTTTTACCTTTTCTTCTCTACTTGATTCTCCTCCTCTTCCTCTTTTAATTTCTTTCCAAAACATATTTCTATTACTTTCAAAATTTTCTGTCATACTCTTACCCCATTTCACATCTGCTCTCCTCTTTGCTTCCTTTATCTTATGCTTAACTTCCCTTCTCTTTACTTTGTACCTCTCATACGATTCCCTCGTCCTAATTTGTAGCCAATATATGAATGCCTGTTTCTTCTCTTCTACACCCTTCTTTGTTTCCTCATCCCACCACTCACTACCCTTCCTTCTATTTCCTCCCGCCCTCCTTGTTCCACACACCATCTTTTCACACCTAATGACTCCCTGGTTGTTCCATCCCTATTCCGCCACACCTAGTTCTACTCTGTGCTCCACTCCCTCCCATTCCTGTCTTAGCTTCTTCTTATACTCCTTCTCCTTTTCTTTCTCATATAAGTAGTTTACTCTAAGTACTTCCCTACCTTCTGACCTTTTCCTCTTTTTCCACCTATTCTCCACTCTCAATTTACCTTCCACCAGAAAATGATCTGATATTCCCCCGCTCTCCCCCCTTAAAACATGTATACCCTTAGGTTTTCCTACTATTCTCCCGGTCACCACTATATAGTTCAATAACGCCCTATCTACCACCTTTCCACCCATTAACTTCTCCCATGTGTACTTATGCTTGACTTTCTTCCTAAGCACTATATTTGCTATCATCAACTCTCGTTCTAGACACATATCTTCCATCAACTCTCCACTATGATTTTTTCCTGGAACTCCACACTTCCCAACCATTCCATCCATTGGTTCATTTTCTACCCTAGCATTAAGGTACTAGATTGACATTTCTCCCTAATCCCTCTATGTACTCATTTATATCCCTATTCTTACCACGGGTCGCACTAAGCTAACGTATTTGGCTAACGTGTCCTTCCTGGTGATTGGTGACTTGGCTCGTTGGCCAAGTCACCAATCACCTGGAAGGACGCGTTAACCTAGCGCGACTCGCAGCAAGAATGACCCTAGCCGCGCTAGCTCGCAAGAGATCGCGAACCACTAGCCAATCAGTGAGTGACCCTGCAGAGACGATCTCAATCGACATAGCTCTTGTCGCCATTAAGATACTTAAGCCTGTCCACCATGTCAAGATGTCAACTCGCGAAGAGGAGCTCAATGTTAATGAATATGTAATAATCGCCAAATATGAGCCATCGTTCTGAGTGGCGCGCTGTGAGCTGCTTATTCCCGCTATGATATCTCGTTGGGTGTAAACTATGAAGGTGTTATTACACTGGACTCCCATAGGTTTCATCAGCGCTGACAGTTGAGAGTTCGTTTGAGTAAAAACGACTGAAGTTACAATATTTTATTTTTCAAACCTCCAGATTTCAAACTATCCATCCATCATATATAGCAAAGATGAATGATGAACTAAGAGACTGTAAACCTATGTGAATGTTACACATTGTTGGAGAGTTCTTTGAGAAGTCCTGTTTTCTGTAAGCAAAGTTATGTCCTAGTTGTTGAAATAGAGGTTGGAGGTAGGATGTAGGAGAAAAAATTGCCCAGGGTTATAACCCCTTTACAGGATTAAGTAATTTCCATTATGAGTAAGCAATACTATTATCCACTTCGCACCTTCGTAAACCCTATACATCGAAATTACGAGATTGAAATTACTATTTTGTGAATCCAGAGGTTAAAATTGTCCTACCAACAGAGTTCCCGATTTCCATTTCTTTTCGAACAGAACTTCCATCATACAAATACGAAGGTTTAATGTCACTGTGGAGGTGTTGGCATATACCGGAGGGACATCATTCGTACAACTAAAATCGTTTTATACATTTTTTTTTTCTTTTTTGCTTTTCCTTGAAACTCTTCCGGATGGCGTAACGGAACAATTATTCTACACGTTCGTCTCATTAAGACCTTTTGGTCTCACTGATGTCCTAGTTCGACTCATCAAGGTTCATTCAAGCTGCATACCATCAAATGCAATTATCATAATTAGTACAATTCGACATCTTAAGACTTTTTTTCACATTACCTCATTCAGCCTTGTTACGTTTGCGACACTCATCGAATTATGGCCTCATCATTTTCATTTTGCCTTGAACTATCTCCTTGTCTTTTTATATCGCAAAATGCATCAACTGTCTCCTGTGTCATAACCCATAAGATATTTACGCATTTGAATATTAGAAGTACTCTAATGTTTCAGTTACTTTTTAATTCCATCAAAGAATTTTGCTTTCACTTCAAATGACATCTGATTAAACGGAAGCGGGTTTTCTACAAAGAAATTAGCAGCAGTCTATATTTTATTAGTCAGTGTCAAACTTTACGAAACAGACATTCAGGGGCTCAGTGTATTATCAATGCTGCATTTGGTCAAAGGATTAATATTCATTTATAACGTGTCCACCTTCAATGCGTGTAAACATATGTATATATACCCGCACACACACACACTCACACACACACACACACACACACACACACACACACACACACACACACACACACACACACACACACACACACACACACACACACACACACACACACACACACACACACACACACACACACACACACACACACACACACACACACACACACACACACAAATACACACACACAGGCACATGTCAAGAATTTCCTCGACCTCTTCTTCCTTTCCTTCCTTCACCCTCCCTTTCAAGAACGAATTGGGTCATGGTAATCACTGAATGACTTTATTCTACATATTCTTTGATATATTGATAATATAACTTCTGTTCGTTCCATTTAACCTTACTTTTTCAGCTACACGATTTGAACGAATATTCTTTCTTGCTGCTTCCTCATGTTTCCCAACTTCAATTTCTTCTTTCAATCTCCATATATTTCTAAGCAATACAAGTTTCTTTTGTCTCAGTGTGCTTGACCGTATGCAAGGTAACGTATCAGGTGCTACACAAGCAGTACATTTGACTCAATGCCTAAGATCATGATGGCATCTTACTTCGCACTTGACATCGTATTTCCTCGACGCGTCTCTCCGTCTGTTTCCTATCGCGCCCAACAAGTCTGCATTCCTTCATCTTCATCCTCAGGAGCTTCTGCAGAAGATTACCTTCTCGCTCTTCTCCCTCCAGTGGCCTCTTCTTTTCCTCCTGCACCATCTCCCTTCAGTGTTACTTTTCTTTTTTCGATTCTTATTCCTTGTCCGTTTCCTTTTCTTTCTTTAAATCTATCTTTTCTTTTGCTGTTACTGTTGATGCTGTTGTTCGCATTCCACTTGCTTATCCTCCTATTGTATTTCCTTTTCTCTATTTCTGCACATTTTCTTCCTTTCCTTTGTCTTCCTTTCTTCCTTGTCTCCGCCTTCGTGAAGTCTTGGTATTGATGATTCTTGTGTTACTGACGCTCTTGTCATTGGCAGTGACGGCAGCTGAGGCGAAGTCTCCTTCGTCGGCATCTTCCTCCTCCCGTCTCTCTTCTCACCCATTTTCAGTTCTTCACTCCTCTTCCCTCTTCCTTCCTCTTCTTCCTTTATTTTTCTCCTCCCTCAGGGAATCAGGAGCACCACCCAGCCTTCACATGAAGGCGGGTCCCGCGACAAGACGCTGCAGCCAATTTAGATAAGGCGAAATATATGTACGTACCTGCCAGGGCAACGCCCTTATGCACTTTACTTGGAACACCTGAGGTCGCCAGAAGTCTTCATTCAGCTTAAGGGAGGTTCTTAAAAAAAAAAAAAAAAAAAAAAAAAAAATCAGTCAACGCCTCCCCCCCTTCACCTTCGAGTTTGTGTCTCATAAACTCTTATTCTATTCAAAACCAGAGGACTTTATTCATCTAAGAGGGACTCATTTTCAATTAGCAATCTAGTGTAACCTATGGAATTTCTGAGTACTTTTTTTTAGCTAAATAAGGGAGAGCAGCTCAGCCGAACGGAATACAGATGTTAAATTCACAGTTTAGGTGAACAGAATTCTCGAGAGCCTCCCGTCATCACCAGGAATAATTCAAACAGACGTCGACGAATTTTTCGAATATTTTAACTGCCATAACCGTCGCAAGTGTCAAACTGGCAATAAACTTGCTTTGATTGCCGACAGTGCTGGGGAGGAAAGGTCACGTGGACAGGAGGAGGAATTGCTCGCCTCTAGATAGGACATGAGAGGTAAGGTCCACGGACAGGACAAGAACGAAGATGATGCAAAGTCATCATCCCTTTCCAACCCGGTGGCTTTGTTTGTACATTTTGTTCTGGCTAATACACTGAAATGATTCACACTAATAAATCTCATTCTGGGGTATATGGGACGTTATGGACCCAGAGTTTTAGAAATAGGGTCACAGAGATATAGCTATAGTGGTTATCAGCTAGTTTTATTTGTTGTTTTCTATGGGGCTAAACAACAGCAATGCATAAGTTTGACCTATATATTGAAAACGCCTGGTGTAGACAACTTTAGTGAATCCTTTCAACAGGATGATACTTTTTTCAAATTTTCTTATTTTCTTAGACCGATGTAAAAGAAAAAGTCTGTTATTTCAATAGTCTAAAAGAGGACAGAGTCCAATTTAAAACAATAAACAATCTCTAACCTTAATATGATCGATGAAAAAAATGGACACCATGAACGAAGCTCCTATTCTTTTAAGTGATATTAGGTAAATAAGGTGAATAAGCACACACACACGCACACACACACGCACACACACACACACACACACACACACACACACACACACACACACACACACACACACACACACACACACACACACACACACACACACACACACACACACACACACACACACACACACACACACACACACACACACACACACACACACACACACACACACACACACACACACACACAGGATATCAGGTAGTACAAAATATCTATAAATATCAGTTTATCAAAAAATTCACGCCATTAAACCCTGTGATAATGACTGAGTTGGGCAATGGTCTATGTTTACGACACTACGCTCACTGCCCTAAGGTCACCCGAAATCGCACTTTTGGCGCAGACGCTGTACAGCCTTTCTCTTATGCCATTCTTCCCTAAAACGAATATTACGTCACAGTTATTATACGACGTCTTTATGGTGCCATTCCCTTCCACGAGTAAAATGACGCAAAAGATATGACGCAATATTCGTTGGAAAATATGTCACATAACTCGAGACAACAATGTCCTATAAATACTGGCGTCGGAGTTTGATCGTAGGGAGACCTGTGTGCTCTTCTTGAATGACCTTGAATATGACCCGGTGTGACCCTGAACAAGACCCGGGGAGATCGAAGTAAGAAGAGCCGCTCGCGCCGATAAAGCGAGAGAGTAAAAGAGTATTGAAGAAAGAGATCAGGAGGAAGAGACATGAGGATGCGCATTGAACCAAGATCATTAACATATCTGTGATAATGAGATATATCTAAGTTGAGACAAGCACAGGACGATCGTAAGTACCTATAGGTAATTCGGCCAAGGCACAAATTATTGATACAATTACGGACACAGACACAGACAAACAAATTGATGGAGATCAAGTATATACACACATCAACACACACATTATACACACACA
>NC_134815.1:43443037-43445537 GCF_046742065.1 Oratosquilla oratoria | reverse complement strand
TATATATATATATACATATATATATATATATATATATACATACATATATATGTACAACAATGAATGTGTCCCAGTGATAGAGATACATTTTTATCAACCACAATGCACTTTAATTCTAAGCCATCGACATCCACGTTTCAATTTCTGCATGTGCCGCCACGGTTCTTCCGAGGTTGACGGCTTAGAAATAAAGTGCATTACGGTTGATAAGAATGTGTATATATATATATATATATATATATATATATATATATATATATATATATTATGTATATACATATTCCTACTTGCATGACATATAGTATTTTTACCTTTCTATTACATCGTTACCGCTCTCATTCTTTCCTGCCTTCTTCCCTCTCCCCTCTCCCTATTCTTCCCCTCCCCTCCTCCTTTCATACTGATATCCGCTCTTTTCTCATTCTTGCTTTTTATTTCTCTCTTCTCTTAAACTCCATTTTCTTTCGACGTTCTCTTTCCATCATCCCCAGTGCCTCCCGCTACAGTCCATTACCTTACCTTCTCATGCCCTCCTCTTCTTCGTCCCCTTCCTCCTCCTCCTCCTCCTCCTCGTCGCCGTCGTCGTCGTCGTCCTCCTCTTGTTTTTTCCCATTCCTAAGCTTCATGTCTTCCTTTTTTTTTCCTTGCTCCTTCACCTTCCCTTTCGTCTTCTTTTTCCCTCAGGTGCCCTTTTTCATATTTTCTTTTAGTTCTTCTTTTCTTGTTTCCGTTTCCTCTTTCTTTTTTTCTTTCATCCCTTGTCCCCTTCCTGAGTTTTCTCCAACTCTTTTTCTTCTCCACTTCTTCTTCCTCCTCCCTCCTCCTCTTACTCCTCCTCCTCTTCTTGCTACTCATCCTCGCCTCTTACCCTTCTTGCATCTCTTACTACTCCTTGCTCTTCCTCTTACTCCTCCTCCTCTTCTTGCTACTCCTCCTCGCCTCTTACCCTTCTTGCATCTCTTCCTACTCCTCCCTACCTCCTCTTCCCCATCCTCCGTAATCTACCTAAGGTCCCTCCAACTTTGTTCTTTTCTCCTCCACCTCTCCTCCTCCACCTTCCCCTCCTATTCCTGTTCCCATTCTTTCCCGTCTTCTACATCTTCCTCCTCCCTTCCTCCTCCTTCCCCTCCTCTTCCTTCCCCTTCTCCCTAACCTCCTCCTCCTTTTCCACCTCCTTTTCATCTTTCTCCTCCTCGTTCCCCTCATCCCACGCCCTCCATATGTCTTGTTTCCCCCTCCACATCTCCATTTCCAGATACATATAGTTTTACCCTATTTTTCTGTTTTTTTTTCTTCTTCCAGTTTTACTCTCTTTTATTTTTTCCTTTTCTTCATCTCGCCTGTTTGCCAGCCCTGCCTTTAACCTTTTGTTATTTACCCTTCTGTCCTTTTCTTTTCCTTTTCCTCAAGTTTTGCCATTTCCCTGAGTTTTCCTTGGCTTTCGGGAAATTCTTGTTCGTTTCTCAACCTCCCTCCACCCTTCCCACCCTCCTGATAATCGCTTTTGGAGAGAACTTTAGATTCATTCATTCTGTCATGCTTTCCCTTGTGCACAACGCATTTGTATAATAATATTATTTAATTTGCAATACCTTACATATCTTAATTTATTTATCATATTGTTTTTTTAATCTTTCTTCATTTTTATCAGTATATATGATTTAATATTTCTGAATTATATCAGACTGACCCAGAATATACGAATGTTTAAACATAAACCTATATTTCAATGTTATTTTAGCTGTGTACATTTGACTAAGTTAACTGGAAGAGACATTAAAGCATAACAACTCTCCCTTAGCTTTTCATCCTCTGGAGGTAGAGTAACATACCCCAGTTGAGTAGAAATGTCTGCTGATAGAAAAGAATAAGTAAACGAAAACGAAAACGAAAAAAAGCCTCAGCCATGTTAACCTCTTGAATGACGAATGGCACGGGGAACCAGTCCCTTGATGGTACCAGAGGTCCAAGTTAGATTAAAAAAATGAAATGAAATAAAATAAAACAAAATAAAATAAAATAACATTAATTAAAATGAAATAAAGTAAAATGAAATAAAATTAAATAACATGAAATAAAATAGAATAGAATAAAATGATTAGAATTATAACAATAAATGTTTATCAGTAAATATATCATAAACAACAATTCCTTGGGTGAGAAGATTATCTAAATCGTAAATGCATTACACGATTACAACGAAATATAAACCTGTGTGATCTCATATTTCACACCTAAGATAATAATGGCTCATAATTCTTTTCTTTCCCACATCACATTGTTGTGTAATTATTTATCAAATGACATTTACAAATTCACATGATACTAGTTTTACTCTTTGAAAACATCAAACTTGGAGCAAATATTCACTTTGGCAAAGAAAAACGTCAAAACCCTTGTCCTGAAGGATTAATTAATCCAGAACAATAACAAGACCACAGAGCCACAAGAATAAACGAGTCTTTGTCGCTGGAAAGCTCCTGAGAACTGATAATTGAAT
>NC_134815.1:43433037-43435537 GCF_046742065.1 Oratosquilla oratoria | reverse complement strand
TGTTAACTACTAACATTATTACCATCATCACTATCATCACCATCCATCTTTATGATGAGGTATATTTGATCAAGATCGCTAACATACAAAGTAATTCAATACCACACTCAGTACCTGTACTGACATTATGAATATAATAATGATAATAATAATGATAATAGTGATGACAAATAATAATTAATAATAATAATAATATTGATAATAATAATAATAATAATAATAATAATAATAATAATAATAATAATAAAAATAATATAAAAATAATAATAATAAAAATAAAAATAATAATAATAATAATAATAATAATAATAATAATAATAATAATAATAATAATGATAATAATAATGATAATGATAATAATAATGATAATAATAATGATAATAATAATGATAATAATAATGATAATAATAATGATAATAATAATGATAATAATAATGATAATAATAATGATAATAATAATGATAATAATAATGATAATAATAATGATAATAATAATGATAATAATAATGATAATAATAATGATAATAATAATGATAATAATAATAATAATAATAATAATAATAATAATAATAATAATAATAATAATAGTAATAATAATAATAATAATAATAATAATAATAATAATAATAATAATAATAATAATAATAATAATAATAATAATAATAATAATAATAATAATAATAATGATAATAATAACTAGTAATGAAAAAAATTAAGAAAAAAATTCATATCAGCTGCAACTGATTACAACTATTACAATCCTCATCATGATAATATTCACAGTTTTTGCGATCGTTTTACGAATATTTTTCCAACCACTTATAGCATTCGCGTACACCTGCTGTGCGTCTAATATGCAGCGTTGCTCAGCTGACAAAAAGCTGCTGGGAAAGGCCGAGGTTGTCCGCAGCTGCTCTATACCCAAACAGCTGTCGTTCGCTACAGCTGGAACGTTCACCAGCTGTTCCCTATTCAGCTTAACTTGGCGAATTTTTCGTTTCACTTTAATAGGACACATGAAACTGGCCCATAGCAAAGCTATACATATGAGCATTTGGTTGACGTAACATAAATACAATATATTTTCACTAAAACTAAATTCAATTACGAGGGAATTATTGTATACGGAAATAGAGTATATTGAATGTACAAGATGGGTCACATTTGAATATCAGCAATAGGTACTTCAATGTGAATCTGATTTCTATTAATTATGATATTTTTGGTGTCATCATATGGGCATCATTATCATTTCACTACAAAGGCAATAATATGAAATAGATGCTCATAATCAATTAGCACAGAGAGCGATTAAAACCATTTCTGCATCGTTCCCCACACGTGTGTGTGTATATGTATGAGTGTATGTGTATGTGTGTGTGTGTGTGTGTGTGTGTGTGTGTGTGTGTGTGTGTGTGTGTGTGTGTGTGTGTGTGTGTGTGTGTGTGTGTGTGTGTGTGTGTACGCGCGTGTTTGCGTTTGTATGAATGATGCACAGGTACACTTTTTTGGGGTGGAGAGGGTTGCAAAGGCGAAATGTACACAAAACACGAATGTACTCAAAGAATTATATGTTACATAAAGTACCTTGATGAGTACATTTTTCATCGTACCGTTGTTATATGAGCCATAATCTTACACTAGAAGGTATACGTTGTTTCGCCAATGTTGTCTAGATGATTCAAATTAAAGGTTGAACCTAACATGAAATTCAAATAATTGCTACAGATAGAGCATTGAAAATAAAAGAAATGAGGCAGATAAGACTGTTCGTCCCCTTGGTGATGTTATTTGTGTGTTTTATTCTGACTAACAAGAAATTTGATAAATAATGAGAAAAATAACAGATCCTTGCACTCCTTAGTATCTCTCAAAACGAAATTTGTCATGGCTTACACTAAAGCCACGTTAACACGAACCTAGTCTAGTTGGGCTAATGCTATCTACAAGTTAAATTAGCCTGAAAGTAGTTGTTGACACTAGAATAGTTTGGAGGCAAATTTCCAGTTGACACTGGGGTAGTCGCTAGCACTTATGACTACTAAACTGACCCCGTTACAACGAGACTTAAAAGGTCTTCTTCATACTACGAATAGACTTTGAATTAATCTGTTGAAAATAATCCCAGCAGCACTCATCACAGCAACCTCTCTCAAATATTTTTTTTTCTTTTTTTTTTTTCTTTTTTTTTTTCTGACTACCACCAGACAGAAGTTCGCTGGCCGAGCGGATTAAGATGTCATTAATTACGGTGAAGGTCGAGGGGATGACGGTTCGAACCTTGCTACCGGTGAAGTTGAACCAAGGGCATGTTTTATTATATTCCATGCTATGAAGTCCTCCACATAGGTCACCATCCTAGCCTCCCGACAGGGTGGGGTGTGACGTTAAACGATATCATTATCATCGACAGACTATTTCATTCGCGAAAGGAGACACCCTTTTCCTGTCGTCGTAAATGGATGTTAGGGCCGGGCGTTATGCGAGCCAGCTGGCTTGC
>NC_134815.1:43413037-43428037 GCF_046742065.1 Oratosquilla oratoria | reverse complement strand
GCTTTTGATATAACTTATTCCTACTTCCTTAATTGAAATCAACTACAAAAGTCGTAAAGCAAAGCAAAAGTGTCAAATATAAAAAAAAATATTTGAGTAATATGTCTTTTGGTAAATGAATAGTTAATATAACTCGTAAACTAGTGATTGTTTTAAGAAAAGGTTAAATAATTTTATGAATAGGGATGATTGGTGGTAATGGAAATGGAACTGCCTACTGTAGGCCTTATAGTCTCCTGCAGTTTCCTTAATTCTTATGTTCTTTCGTGATATTTTATTTCTCATCTGAACGAAACTTTCAGGCGTCAGTCACACCTCAATCTAAACTTTTCGTCCTAATGTCCATGGCATTACCAACTTCAACGTCGATTTGTTATCCTCGTTGGCTAAATATTTTATTTCACTATTTTTACTCTTAACTGAAAAAGCGTTCACTATTCAGAGTCTTTGTAATAGAAGTAATTAAGAGTCTTCGTTAGTTCAGTCGGCTACCCACCTTATAAGGGGGAAAAATAACAGTCCCTTTTCAAATTTATATGTCATTCCCAAACACCCCAAGTTCTACACGCGAGAAGTCCGACAAGTAAAAATACTGATGAAGAGAACGGTTGGTTTAAGAAGAGGAAAGTGAAAGGGAGGAAGAGAAAAAGGCGACAAAAGGTTACAGAATTAAAGAGAAAAAGGAGAGCATGTGGAAGGGACGAAGACAGAAAGAGATGGATAAAAAGGAGTTTCTAGAAGATGGAAAGAGGAAAAGAAATTTTGAATGGAAAGAGAGGAATGAAAGAGGAAGGGGGGGCGAAGGAGAAAAGAGAGGGGGAGGGTTTGAGGGAGGGGCTGGGGAAGAGGGAGGGGGAATGTAAAGGAGTGGGAGGGGGAGCGGAAAGGCTAATAATGCGAAAAATGGATGAAAAGAAAAAATGGTGGAGATAGAAAAAGGAAGGACAAGAGGGCGGACGAATAAGGATGGGAAGGAAAAGTAAGACGAGGACACGGAGGAATACTGGAGGAGGAGGAGGGGGAAGAGGAGGAGGAGGTGGAGGAGGTGGAGGAGGAGTAGTGAAGGAAGAATATTGGAGGAGGAGGAGGAAGAGTATTGGAGAAGGAGGAGGCGAAGGAGTATTGGAGGAGGAGAAGGAGGAGGAGGAAAAGGAGTATTGAATTAGACGGAGCAGGAAGAGAAGGAGGAGGAGGAGTAGTGAGGGAGGAATATTGTAGGAGGAGGAGGGGGAAGAGGAGGAGGAGGTGGAGGAGGTGGAGGAGGAGTAGTGAAGGAAGAATATTGGAGGAGGAGGAGGAAGAGTATTGGAGAAGGAGGAGGCGAAGGAGTATTGGAGGAGGAGAAGGAGGAGGAGGAGAAGGAGTATTGAATTAGACGGAGCAGGAAGAGAAGGAGGAGGAGGAGTAGTGATGGAGGAATATTGGAGGAGGAGGAGGAGAAAGAATATTGGAGAAGGAGGAGGAGAAGGAGTATTGGAGGAGGAGGAAGAGGAGGAAGAGGAGAAGGAGTATTGGTTTAGACGGAGCAGGAAGAGAAGGAGGAGGAGGAGGAAGAGGAAGAGGAGGAAGAAGTACCAATTGAGCACGAGGATCAGGAGGAAGGTAATGACAAATGTTATGAAAAGAGAGGAAGGAAGAGAAAGAGAGAAGAGAGGAGAGGAAGGAAAAAGAGATAATAACGATGGGTAAGGAAAAAAGCAGAAAAATGGAAGGTAGATGAAGGTAAAGTGAAACGAGGTCTAAGTGGAAACATGAAACGATGAGATGAAACGAATTGTGTGAAGCGGAGGGAGAAAAAATGAGAAAGAAGAAAATAAGAAAAGAAAGAAGCAAGAAAATAGAACACAAGAAAGGAAAAGCAAAAGGAAGATGGCAAAGAAGAAGCTGAAGATAGGAAGAAATGAAACAAAGAAAATAACATAAAGAAAAAGAAAAATTAAATAAGAATTTGGGTAACAATGCAATATATCGAAAAACATAAATACATCACGCTGAAGCTGAAGATAGGAGAAAAGAAAGAAGCAAAGAGAAGAACATCAAGAAAAATCTAAAAGAAGAATTTAAGTAACAATGTAAAACATCGAGGAACATAAAGGCTCCACACTGAAGCCGAAGAAAAAAATAGATAAAGACCTTAAGAAAGAAAAAAGTCAAAGAAGATATTGAGTAACAATACAAAATATCGAAGAACCCAAATGTACCCACCTCCCCTTAGCCCACCAGCCCCCGTCTTCCCAGTAAGACCTACACCCGACCCGACTCGACCCGACCCGACCCGACCCGACCCGGGGTATTCAGCCGACACCCTCACCCGTCACGAGAACAAAGCGCGACCGTGAAACACATTCAACTAAAACTTAGATATTTATATTCATGAACTACATACGAGCGCACTACCACGCCTATTCAGTCCACACAAGGGGGGTAAAAAGGAGTCTTACGGTAACAGTGAGAAAGAGCTTTCGGTTGGGATGGCGTGATGATGGACACCGGGATTGGCCTTGCAGGCACTGCATCAGTGGCGAGATAACAATCCTTCTACTGCGTAAAGTGTCGAAAACAATGTGTGAGCGACACGTCAGCAAGGTTTGTTGTAGTGTGTGTATATGTCACGAGGTGAGAGAATGAGAAAGTGAGGGAGTCAGTGAGCGTGAGTGTGTAACAGTGTGAGAGTACAAGAGTGAGAGTGAGTGTATATGTACACGTGTGTGTGTGTGTGTGTGTGTGTGTGTGTGTGTGTGTGTGTGTGTGTGTGTGTGTGTGTGTGTGTGTGTGTATTCACCTCGGATCTGCTGCAGTCTCTGTCGAGACAGCCAGACACCACCCTACGGCAGTGAGCTCAGAGCTCATTATTTGCCGATCTCTGGGTAGGTCTGAGACCAATCACACACCACACACCGGGACAGCAAGGTCACAACTCCTTGACTAACGTCCCGTACCTACTCACTGCTAGGTGAACAGGGGTTACACGTGAAAGGAGACAAACCCAACTTATCTCCGCCCGGCCGGGGAATCGAACCCCGGTTCTCTGGCTTGTGAGACCAGTGCTTTACCAATCCGCCACCGAGCCGTGTGTGTGTGTATGTGCGTGCGTGTGCGCGTGTGTGTATGTGTGTGTGCGCACGCGCCCATGCGTGAAGTACCGATCCATTAGATATAAATTCAATTGAGAAAGGAAGCCCAGTGTGGTCATTAGAAAAAAAAAAAACACAAAAAAGGAGAATGGAGAGACTAAAACCAGAAAATTGTACTGACACGAGCCCCTTTCTCCATTAATAGGCCAGCAAGCTTACTAGCTTTCCTGACTAACGACAAATGATTAGGTTAGCAATTTTCCTTCTCTTTTCTCTTTTCAACCGGGTTAAATTTGAGCACAAGAAGACTATTGGTTGTGTTCTTTTCCCAGTGCAATCCATTACCTTGCATTGCAATCTGTCTTAATCAATTGGAACCCACTGTAATTCATTGCAATCAAAGGGAAACGGGGACACGTGCAGAGAGAAGGAAGTAGACAGGAAGACAGACAGGCAGACAAGAAGACAGACAGTGGGCATGAAAGGCATAGAATATTCGAAAGACGACAAAGAAGGAAAAAGAAAGACAGAAGAGAGTAGATAGACTGACAAATAGACAGACAGACAAGAAGACAGACAGTGGGAATGAAAGGCAGAGAATATTTGAAAGACGACAAAGAAGGAAAAAGAAAGACAGAAGAGAGTAGATAGACAGACAGACAGACAGACAGGCAGACAGACAGACAGACAGAGAAGACAGGCAGTGGGCATGAAAGGCAGAGAAGATTCGAAAGACGACAAAGAAGGAAAAAGAAAGACAGAAGAGAGTAGATAGACAGACAGACAGACAGACAGACAGAGAAGACAGACAGACAGAGAAGACAGGCAGTGGGCATGAAAGGGAGAGAAGATTCGAAAGACGACAAAGAAGGAAAAAGAAAGACAGAAGAAAGTAGATAGACAGACGGACAGACAGACAGACAGAGAAGACATGCAATGGGTCTGAGAAGCGAACAAAAGGAAAAAGAAGACAAAGTGGGAAAAAGAAGAAAAGAGGCATTAATGGCGCATAAATGTTCGCAAAGGAAAATGTTTAAACAAACGAGGGGGAGATTGTTATTAGGATGATTGGGGCAGACAGAGGGAGTGAGTGAGTGAATGTGAACGTGTGTGTGTGTGTGTGTGTGTGTGTGTGTGTGTGTGTGTGTGTGTGTGTGTGTGTGTGTGTGTGTGTGTGTGTGTGTGTGTGTGTGTGTGTGTGTGTGTGTGTGTGTGTGTGTGTGTGTGTGTGTGTGTGTGTGTGTGTGAGAGAGAGAGAGAGAGAGAAGCAAAGGAGGGAGAGGGGGAGAGGGGGAGAGAGGGAGGGAGATAGGGGGAGTCATGGAGGAGGAGACGGAGTGAGAGTGAAGGAAAGAAGGGGAGAGGGAGAGAGAGAGAAAGGGAGGAGAGAGGGAGAGAGGAAGATAGTGATGGAGGGATAGACTGAAAGAAGGGGATGGGGAGGGGGAGAAGCAAACGAGAAAGAAATGGAAGAGGAGGAAGGAATGGGTGAAGAGAGGTGAGGGTTGGTGAGGGGAGGGTAAGGGAGGCGATGGGAGACAAGGAGTGGGGAAGGGAGAGGAGGGGAGAGGAAGGGAAGGGAGAGGAAGGGAGGGGATGGGAGGGAGGGTAGGGTGGGGAGAAGGGGGAGGGGAGGGGAGGAGAGGGGAAGGAGGGGAGGGGAAGGGGGTGCGGGTTTTCAATGGCCAAGTCCCAAGAACAAATTATCACTACCTCGGCTCCCCAGATAAACAGAGGTCTCTGAATAAACGAGCCCATAAAAGAACAGAAATCCCGAAAACACAAGACTCCCCTCCACTCCACCCACCAAAAAAAGAGAAAGCGAGAGAGAGATAGAGAGAGAGAGAGTGGCCTTCCTCAGGTAGACGGGACCATTAAAAGTGTAGAGTCTAAGAAATGAATGTGGTTGGCGCTGGTGAAAATTGGTCTCCAACACAAAACATCCTCCATATCAAAGGGTCCATGTAAATTTGGCAGACTCTGACTAAAAATGGGCGAAGCCTCAGAAAAGAACGGCCCCCTCATAAGAACTGACAAAGGTAAAAAAAAGAAGAAGAAAAAAAAAGTTCCTAACAGTGTGGTCAATGCGGAGGCTAAATTCATGAAATTCCGTCCAGTTACACAACGACGAAATCATTATATACTCCAAAACGAGAAGGAGGAGTAGGAGGAGGAAAAGGAAGATAGGAAGAGAGGAATATTGACATGGAGAAAATGGAGGGTAGCAAAAAGAATGAGAAAGGAACGGAGGAGGAAGAAAGAGAGGAAGAAGAGGAGGAGGAAAAACATTTGAGGACGGGGAAGAAGAGACAAATTAAAAAAAGAGAGAAGACGAAAGTGGAGGAAGAGGAGGTGGAAGAGGGGGAGGGAAGGAAGCGGAGGGGAGGAGGAGGAAGGGGAGGAGGAGGAGGAGGAGGGGAGGAGGAGGAGGAGGAGGAGGAGGAGGAGGAGGAGGAGGAGGAGGAGGAGGAGGAGGAGGAGGATAAGGAATATGAACTGGAGAGGCGAAGGAGCAGGAGAATGGAGAGGAGATGGAACAGGAGGAGGAGGAGGAGCATGAAGAGGAAGAGGGGGAGCAGAAGGGACAGAAGTGGGAACAGGAGGAGGACCTAAAGAAGGAACAGGAGGAGGACCCAAAGAAGGAACAGGAGGAGGACCCAAAGAAGGAACAGGAGGAGGACCCAAAGAAGGAACAGGAGAAAGAACAGGGCCCCCGCAGCATCACTCCTTGGACAATAACCTCTGCGGGCGAGGCACTATTTAGCCTCGCCAGTGGTCGCTGCCCGTCGGGCTCTTTGTACAAATAAGCTCATGTGTTAACAAAGAGGACAGAGGCGGGCGGTCTGACTGGGCGCGGCGAGCAAAGGTGGGAGGGACGGAGGAAGGGGACGACGGAAGTCGAGAGAAAGAGTAGGATGGAAGATAGAGAAGAAGGGAGAAGAAAGTTGAAGGTGAGGGAGGAAGGTAAGTTGAGGGGAAAGGGAAGGAGGATAGTAGGGGAAGAGTGGAAGAGGGAAGGAGGAAGGGAAGGAGAAGGAGGAAAGGAAGGAGGGAAAGAGAAACTAAGGATTATTAAGGGGGAAAGTAGGAGTAGTGTGGTAGAGGTGGAGGATGGAGAGGTGGTGGAGGAGGGATGGGGGTATCTGGAGAAAAGGAGAATTTGGAGACAAAGAAGGGGAAGAAAGGCGAGAAAAAAAGGCAGAAACGAAGAGTTGGCGGAAAGGAGGAAGCGGGTAGAGAGAGATGGAGGAACGTAGTGAAGGACGGAGGGAATAAGGGAGGAAGAGAGGAAGGGAGGAAGGGAGGAAAGGAGGAAGGGAGGAAGGAAGGGAGGAAGGGAGGAAGGGAGGAAGGGAGGAAGGGAGGAAGGAGAAGGGAGGGAGGGAGGAAGGGAGGAAGGGAGGAAGGGAGGAAGGGAGGAAGGAAGGGAGGGAGGAAGGGAGGAAGAGAAAGGGAAGGAAGGAGAGGAAGGAGGAAGGGAGGAAGGGAGGGGAGGGAGGAGGAGAAAGGGAGGAAAGGGAGGAAGGAGGAAGGGAGGAAGGGAGGAAGGGAGGAATAGGAAAAGGAGGGAGATGGAGGAGGGAAGGAAGTGGATGAAAAGGAAGGAAGATGGGAATGGAGGAAAATATGGAAAAGAGTTGAAAGGAAAGATGCATGAGAATAGGGAGAAATAGGTTCAGATGTGAGGGAGAGGAGAAAAGAAGAAGAGAAAAAAGGATGAAGAAGAACAGGGTTGGAAGAAAATGGAAGATGGGAGTGGTGTGGGCAAGGCGTGGATGTCTACAACGTTTGCTTACAAAGGATTACAAATGCGGAGCATGCCGACAGGAGACCTTTTGGTCCATGTCTAGGTTGAATGCGAAAAAATCATAATAATGATAAACAAATAAATGAATAAATAAAAGCAATATTAATGTAAATAATAGATGTAATAAATAAATGCATAGGTATAGTTAGATGATAAACAGGTAAATAGTAAATAATAATAATTTGACATAACTAATAATTAATGTAGTAGTGATGGCATTGGCAGATGTAGCGGCGTTGGTGGTGGTGGTGGTGGTTGTGGTGGTGATGCTAGTATTGCTGGTGGTAGTTTTGATGGTTGTGGTGGTGGTAATGGTGGTAGTTGCGGTGGTGGTGATGGTAGTGTTGTTGGTGGTGATGATGGTAGTTGTGGTATCGGCGTTGGTGGTGACGCTAGTGGTGGTTATGGTGATGATGTTAGTGTTGGTGGTGGTATTTTTGATGGTTGTGGTGGTGGTGATGGTAGCGTTGCTGGTGATGATGGTGATAGTTGTGGTAGTGGTGGTTGTGGTGGCGATGCTAGTGTTGGTGGTGGGGATGGTAGCGTTGTTGTTGGTGATGGTGGTAGATGTGGTGGTGGTTGTGGTGATGTTAGTGTTGGTGACGGTAACGTTAGTGGTGAATGTTTGTGGCAGTGATGAAGACAAAGGAGGGAAGGTTTTTGCAATCAAATGACGAATATTGACTCTGCGGAAGAAAACGGAACACTGAAGGGGTGAGGGAGGGAGGGGAGGGAGGGAGGGAGGGAGGGAGGATAGAAAGAATGAATGTGTGGAAAAAAAGAAAAAAGATAAAAGAAGAGGAAGAGAGGACGAGGGAGGAGGAGAGGTGGTGAAGAGAGAGGACGGAGGAGGAGGAGGAGGAGGGCAGACTTGTCTTAAGCTAGAAGCAGAAGGGCGTGTATTTGTGTGTGTGTGTGTGAGGGAAGGAAGGAGGGAGTGTTGCTAGGGCTAGAGGAGAAAGGCAAACACGATTCACAGGAAGACGAGGAAAGTGCGCAGAAATTCGAAAAGGGGAAGGGAAGGTTCTTAATAGGGTCCTGCAAGGGTTTGGTGATAGGAATGGATAGGAGTGGAACTGGAGGAGAAGGAATGAGGTGGCAGCGTTTCGGAAATGTAATATGAAGCATAAACAGAAAGAGGATGGATGAAGGAAAAGGAAGGTGGAAGGAAAAGGGGGAGGGAAATTGGTAAAGTGAAGAGGAAGATGGAAGGGAAAATGAAATAGATAGGAAAGTAGTAGGAAAATACCAAAGGTAACAACATATGAAAAAGAAAAAGAAAAGAAGAAAAGGAAAAAAGAAAAAGACAAAATAAGAAATAAATAAATGGGAAATGAAATATAAAACGAAAAAATAAAATAAAAAGGAAAAATAAAGTGGAAAAGGGGAAAGATAATGACAAACGAGGAAAAACGAAGAAAATAGAAAAGAGAAAAAGAAAAGAAAAAAGAGAAAACGAAAAGTAAGAATAAATAAATTGGAAATTATATAGAAAAGGAAGAAAATAATGTGAAAAAAAAGGAAAGCGAAAGACAATGACAATGAAAATGGTAAAAAAAAGAAAAAAAGAAAAGAGAAGAACAGAAGAAGCAAAAACGAAGAAGGTCAGACGAAGAAAATGGAGACCAAATACCAAAGGGAAAGGTGAAGGGCTACGAGGAAGGAGGCTGGTGGAGGAGAAGACGGCAATGGCGGGTGATTGCCGGAGACATTGATAATTGGCGGAGAACGAAAGAGAAGGAACTTTCCGCCAAGTCCAACGAGGGCATTTCTGTAATTATCCAGTCGGATGGGTGGATAGGCAGCTGGTTCGATGGATAGACGTGACATTCACCATGGTTTTGGATCACGTGTTGAACACGTGATTGACAGCTACTACCCTACCAGATGAGAGCCCTGAGCTTATGTATGACCGATCTATGGGTAATGCTGTGACCTGACACACACACACTCACCCTCAACTCCCCGCCCACGAGAGTTGAAGTAACGGCTCACAGCCCAGCGATACTGAAATTATTTCAGACCTGGGCGGGATTCGAACTCAAACCACCGGGTTAGGAGTTGCAAATGCTACCACTACGCTGTCGAATGTGTGTGTGTGTGTGTGTGTGTGTGTGTGTGTGTGTGTGTGTGTGTGTGTGTGTGTGTGTGTGTGTGTGTGTGTGTGTGTGTGTGTGTGTGTGTGTGTGTGTGTGTGTGAGTGAGTGTAGGTTGTTTGAGTGGATGTCTTGTGGTGGGAAGTTTTAAGTGGTAGGTGGGAGGTGCGTGAACGCGTGAGGGAGAGTGCGAATGGGTTTAGAAATTGTTGGGTGGGAGTATGTTAGAAATATTGTTAATTCTTGTTAAATTGAATAGCCGCTGACGTTCTGACGATCTGTGTAGCTGATCGCTCAAAATTGCGGAAGACCTTTTTTCAGAACGTCAGCGGCTATTCAATTTAACAAGAATTGTATCAGAGAGAAGATTACTCCAAGAAAGATATTGTTAAATTTGTTCATCATTACCACCATAACTATCATCAATTTTCTTTCTTGTCACTCTTGCTCATACTGCTGTTGAAATTATCTACATTGTACTTATTATTGTTAACAATAATTTCTTTACCATAACAGTCATTTTCATTGTTACAAATTTATATTTCTCCTGTTGGTATGAACTTTTAATTTTTTATGAAAAAAAAAGTATTTCTCCAAGAACATCTCATTGCATTTGGTGTCGATGTTACATACGACGTTCAACATGCGACATGCAACATACAACATGCAACATACATGATTTAATTTGTAAAATAAACATCAGAATTCCCGCTTCATCGTTGGTTTTCTCTCTTCTCTGCATTAAGTTCTTAGTTTCTTCAAAATTCTGATTGCAAATTGAAGGCAAAAAATATTGCATATAAATCATAATGACCTAATTGACCATTCCAATGATGATAACGATATATTAATTGTCTTGGCTGCAGGCAAGCAATTCTAGTGGTTTCAACCCCCTCAGTTCAATTACAATGTAAGCAATTGCAGATGTTCATACACAACCGCGCGTTTCTTTCCTTATGAGGTACCGCCACAGTTTTCCCGTGGCTCAAACCACTAGTGTGAATATGGCTTTTGTTCCCTGCTAGTGACAAGTTATAACGTATTTACTCTACCTGTCGTCAGACGATTTTATTAACTCAAGGAATAACATCCATTGAGGACAAGAGTTCTACCAAGTTTGCAAAGGCTACAGCCTTTCTGATACAGTAACAAGGGACAATAGTCCTTCTGACAGAATTCCATAAGGTTCCATTATTCAGCTGAAGTTATCTGAGACGCAATAAAACTATATTTTGGCTCCAGACTTATCCGGGGGCGAACTTTTATATTCCGATCCTCATCAGAATTCCACGTGATAGGATCTTCCAGAATTACCGCTGTAAGCAAATATCGATTCACGAAACCACATAAAAGAAGCAATAAAATCATGCCCGCCTCCAATCGAGTTCTTAAAGTTTGACACGAACTCAAAGTCTTCAGGGAATTCTATCATCTATCTTTTTTTTTATACATCTTAAATGTATTTTAAGTTTGTAATGGGCAATCTTACTAGTGCTTATCTTTTTCATGTGAGTAATTTTTTTTAAGTGAGTTTTGTTTTTTAAGTGAGTTTTGTTCTGGAAAGTCCTCTATGTCGTGGTTTAAAAAAATCTTGCAACTGTTTTCTAATGCATCTATACCAATTTTTAAATTCAATAAGGACGATCTAACCAGTGCTTTTTTTTATCAAATAAAACGATTTTTGATGAATTCTAAAAAATATATGTATATGTTTTTATCTCAACCTTCTACGAAATCTTCAGAAATGTCTTCGATCTTATGTGTCCCCAAAATTTTGAGTTTTCCTATTGACTAAAAAAAATTCAGTCTTCAGAAAAAAAAAAAATCTCTTAAGTCCTCAAATATTAAGGTCGTGTTTACCTGAGGGAATTTTTACTAATAAGTTCAATGCATTTTTGAAATACATTACAATCTTAGGGGGAAATCACGCTAATATTTTTTCCAAAATAAATTCATAACATATTCAAAATTCTAGCTTTTGACTCAAATTTAGTCGTATCGATACTGATAACAAATAAAGCACGTGTAAGATGTTATCTTTCAAGTTTTATCTTGTTAACTAACTGATTTTGTGATAAAGAAAAAATAAACTTTATATAATTATGTTTTATGAGACCGAATTCTTTTTCTATTACCACAAGATACAAACTGGTCTTACTAATACTTTTTTCTATAAATCTACATACATACATACATACATATACCAAAAGCTTTTTCCTCCTACATGGCGGGTAGCCAAAAAGAAAAAGCCATAGAAACCACTCCCACCCATTCCATTTCCTATATATTCCACTCCCCTCCATCCTCCTCCCTCCCTCGTACTAAAGGTTTATTCCCCCTGATAAAGGGGCTAGCCAAGACAAAAGAGACTCCTCATATCTCCACCCATTCTATCCCTATCCACCATCCACTATTCTATCCCTATCCACCATCCACCGTTTCCCTCTCAACTTAGCTACTCGTGGATAAAGGTTCATCCCTACCTCCCGCCCACTGCCTGGACAGTGTTTTAGAAACACTATTTTCCTATTGACAAATCCAAACATCTTAAAAAATTATGCATATTAATCATAACTGTTAAAAATTATGTAATTTTCTATCAACTTTATTAATTTTCTCCCCCTATCACTGTATAGAATGTCTAATTACTGATATCTTTTCTTCTCATGAAAAAAAAAAAAAATCACGACCTTTGTTAGTATAGTGGAGGAATTATTTATAAATAGAAAGCGTTGAAGGCACATGCTGAATAAGTTGTAGGGCAGGATGGCAAGGCTAACACAATGCGTTTATTTCTACATGTGTCACACGACACTGCTGGAGCAATTAGAGACACAGAGCTGGCTATCCAACAAAGAGACCGTAACCTGAAGACAGCACTTGGGCAACCTACGCAAACGCATAGTCCTAATATGCGTGGGTGGTCAAAGATTTATTTATGCGCACGTGTGTACTCAAAAACGAGGACTTGACGATAACAATCATAGTCTTCATAAAACATTTCCCAAATACGTGGGTAGTTTGCAACTCCCTTCCATACACATATGTACACTTAACGAGTGCTTGATGGTAACATGTTCTTCATAAAACCTTTTTGAAACACGTAGGTAGTTCAAAACTCTTTCCCATTCACATATGGGCCTCATAACAAGGTCTCGGTAATAACAAGATCTTCATAAAACATTTCCCCCCCCCCAAACGCATGGCTGCTCCACAAACCCCTTCCATACACGTACGCTCTCATTAAGAAGGTTGGAGAAAAAAATGAAAACGTAGTGCTAGTAGTGGTTACACTTTTACTTCTTTTTTCCACCACTTCTTGTTCTGACAAGCCCCCATCTGTGAGTTCACCCTTTGTGCAAGAAACTTTGCTGGTCCTTGTGTCGAGTTGAAACGAGTCCAGGTAGGTAAATTTGTCCAACGCTTCAAGTTGATGGTCAGTAGCGTTAGTTTCAGGGTTGAGGGGTTGACAGAGGGAGGACCTTCACGGTTGGACTCCGTGACATAGCTCTTAACAAGGAGAATGAGATACCTATGTACCAAAGCAAATACATACACACACACACATATATATATATATTCATTCATTCTCTGTCTGCCTACATATATATGTATAAGTAAATATATATATATATGTATATTATTTACCTCTCTAAGTATATATATATACATATATATATATATATATACATAAATATATATATATATATATATATATATATATATATATACATATAGATATACAAATATGTATCTGCATGCTTACGTATATGAAAATTGGTGAATATATACACCAAAATATATCCTTGCATCTGAAGATAGTAAGACAGATGACATAGAATATAAAATCTATTGTGTGGGTATACAAAAAATATGAAGAAATACATTGAGTTGTAAAATGAAAGCATAGCTATATTGAAAAGGTAAAGTATGTAGCTGAAGACACAGCCATATCAAAAATTCAATTGATAGAAGAGTATGAGGATAAGTCGGGACAATAGTTACCAGGATTTCCAACTGACATCCCTATGAATAAGAAAAAAATATATCAAACAGAATGAGATGAGAGAGAGGTAGATAGAGAGAAAAAGAGATAGAAATATATATTAAGAAGGATTGGTGTACAGATGGATAGATAGATAGAAGAATTGATAGATAGAAGAATTAATGGATAAATTGATAGATAGAAGGATTTATATATAGATAGACTGATAAAGATTGGAAGAAAATATGAACCACAGAAACAGAGAGAACAGGTCAAAAGAGGAAATAATACAGAAGAGAGGGACGAAGACGAGGGGAGACGAGGCAAAAAGAGGCAGAGATACATGGAGGTCTTTTGGTCCGACAAGTCCCAGGGGAACGCACGACATCACGCGCCAATACTCTACTTGCAACTTCAAGGTAACGATTCAAACAATAAGACATATTTTGCATTTGCTTTTTTTTTGTTCCCCTTTTTGCTCAGGAGCGTTAAAGTCTCAGGAGACTGTATGTCTGAAGGAAATATTAATGCCTACCACTCCACATAAAGACACACAATCAGATGACGGGAGTTAATAATCTTGTACCAACTCTTCGTGTTGCAAATAATGAACTGCAGCCATCTCCACACACGGCAACGACAAATAAGTGACTACCCCACTCTTCTCCTGCAAAGACTTGGAAACAGTTTTCAAGAAAAAATTATATTTACATACTTCAATAACCTAGACAAAATATCCAACTATCACCTGAAACATTCGGGTTTCCTATCAATAAAATCCCTAAGAAACTCTTCAACCCTTCCTGGTCACGGAATGACATTCCAGCAATCTGGAAAAGCACAGACCAGAAAGACGAACGTCTTATGAACCTCTTATTTCTTCTTATTACGTTTCCATTAATGAAAAGATCGATTCTAGGAAGAACCAGAACACGCAAACCTAACTCGTCAAATCAACATGGTTTCAATTAAGGTCAATCAACCACAACTGTTCACAAACCATACCTATTGCCAGAAAAATGATGCTGGAAGTATATGTGAATAAGGCTTTTGACGCAATACTTAAACACATCATATCAATACAGATATTGGAACCTGACATGCACAAAAAAAAAATTATTGACATTTTCCTATCTGGCTGAAAAAGCAGAACATCTACCTATCGGTGATCATGTCTCTACAATGAAGTTTACCAATGAGCAATACTAATCACCAACTCGATTTCACCTATTCACACACGACCTTTCCATCCAAAACCCGAAACACATCAAACCTCTCTCATATGCAAATGACCAAACGATAACAGTCCGGAACCGCATTGGGGAAAAAAAAAGAGCGACGAAAACACACACAGAAATTTACCTCAATATGGGAAAACTATGGCTGATACAAAACAGTGTATGTATCACTCCCCTCACCCCCCAACCAACCAAAAAAAAAAAGAAAAAGAGTCCTCTGTAATATTGCACACCATTAACTACATTAGATATCTCCCACTGAATGTGCTTTAGTGCCATAATCGGGCTAGCCTTGCATTAGCTTAATTTTGCGTTCGAATCCTGCACTCCTCTCTGATCCTCATCAGTAACGGTGACCTGTCCCAACAGTCCCCAGAGCGGATAATAGGGCAAAGTTGTCACCTTCGGCCGCAGCTAAGAGACCCCTGGCGTAGATGAAAATACCAAAATTCTTGACCTCATACATGATACACGTATGAACTTCATATTACACATAAAAGACATCACTGTGAAGGCAATTGAGAAATGAAACATATTCTTCAGACACAGTATTTAGAAATCAGACAGAATCACTTAACGCTATATATCAACAAATTATATAGAAAATACTTACTCGTATCTATGTACCTACAACATGTTGCCCAACATACTAAGGAAACAAATAAACATATCCAAAATTAACAATAAGAACAAAAAACATAAGAACTGGTTGCAATAAAACAGTACAAATAGAACATGCGCACTCAGCCCACGGCATCCTTTCCATAGCGCAGTATATGGAGATGACAAGCACATTGTT
>NC_134815.1:43403037-43408037 GCF_046742065.1 Oratosquilla oratoria | reverse complement strand
ATGCCTAGGTAATATGGAAAATATTACCTATAGGTGGGAGTGTTTTCTATACCTTTTTCTTTTTTGACTACCCCCCCATATAAAGGGGAAAAAGCCTTTGGTATATGTATGTATGTACCTAGGTGATAATGAATATACTATAGACTCTCAATTTACTGAGAGTTGGAAAACCAATAGCCATGCACCAGCTGCAGAGTACCATTTGATCTTCACTAAGACATATACATAAGATCACAAAAATAACATGCTTGATATACAGAGGACGCAATAAATGTTACATTTTTATCAAAGTTTATTCACAATACCTATTCTATAAAATCAATGAAGGAAATAAACTCAACAGTCACGACCGACAGCTTTGTAAATTAATGAGAAAATGACGGACTATGTAAAATGAGATCTAAATTCATTTCACTCTTTAAGTACTCAGTCGTATTAAAGACCCCAAAATCTCTCCATGAGTAATTCTAACACTGATCCATGCAATTTGTTGTTATTAGTGTTCTATTGGGAATAATCAGGTCTTCTGTTCTTGGTGACATTGGCATGGAAAAGGTAGAGTTATTGAGTTGGTAAAGGACAAATTTAAGTAGTATATAAGGGCAGAGTAGTAGGACAAATTCAAGGTGATTTTTTTTTTTTTTTTTTGTGAGGTAGGGTGATCCTCCTAAGATGGATGAAATGGGTAAACAAACCTTTTGGTATGAATAAATTCTCCAATTACGCCACCCCATTCATTTAGGGAAAAAGGCCATAAAAACAAAAAAACAAATGCACATTTGACTGTGACCTGTGTCATCAGATTGAGCAACCATGACACTCATGTTTTTACAAATCACTCGTTTGCATAACAAAACAAAATACAATTTACTCTACATTCACAGATCAAAAAACAATCAGATCACACATGATATTATTTAAATCTAGTGACGTTGCTATCCATCAAAGCTTACTCCAACTGATTATCTTTTTGATGTTGCAGACATCTCGCGTCGTTCACAGTGAACGATAAATAGTTACTTTATTGAAAGGATTATAAACAGCTTTCGGGAAACTGACACAATATATCCATGTATGAATTAACTACTTCCACCATTGGGTCTCGAACCATTGGCTGTGCAACTGGATACCACAAGGCAATGACGCTACCGATTATACCATGCAGGGCGTACAAAAGTAATGTTCCGGAACTCGTCACAACTATCACCTCACACCAAATCGCATGGTACAGTATAGTCTTAGTTCCCGTTTATCTATACGAAGCGAAGTTTTTCTTCGTTGTTATGTTTCTTCTAAATTTGTAATTCTTAGGTAATGAAAAACAGACCAACATCGGTATACTGAGCGTCTGGATTAATTTCTAGGTATTTATTTTCATTTTCTTTGAAGAAAAAGAGGAACTGACGAGCAATTATTGATATTTTTTTTAATACAAAAACATGATAAATAAGAAAATATTCATATCATATGTATGAACGTAATACAGCTCAGACCACTGCATGCTGTGTATTTAAGCACCCACACGCACAAACTGGCCTGCGCAAGCCTGTTTTTGCCCTTGATGAACACTGAACATCCCTAGTTGGATGAACAAACACTTATGCAAGGGTCAAATAAACACCACAACATGTGTTCTCTACCCCTTTCCAATGTAATCAACATGTCAAACAAGTGAAACAAAACAGTTTTGCTGCCGAACTGTTAGGCATTATACAGGATTTAATCTCTGCGCCAAATCAACGCCACACTATAGGGATGATCTCCCCCAAATGCAGTAGAAAACGAATCACTTCATAGATTGACTTTTCTATCCTCAATCTCTTCATACCAGTGACATGTATTTTCTGTTTATTCTTTTTATCTTTTTATCTTTTTAATCAACGCTTAGAGAGCTTATCTCAGTTAATCCGATTCTACCCAGTGAAATAGTTTATATAATTTGTTCTAATCTACTTAAAATATTCTTTAGATTAAATTTGACCTCCATGTTGAGGTGGTGAAATGTTGTGGCATCTATGAACTATAAATTCTATTTGCTTTAATAAAGCTGCCACCAGCAATCATCATATAGTACGAACAAGCACAAAGGAGGATAAATGTATTTCTAGAGGCTCAGATTTATGTTGAAAAAATAGTCAGATTATGGAATTTTATTTTATCTTTAAAAACAAATAGTAAATATTTACATGGGCTCAATAAAACAGTCAAAGGTTCAGTAGAGTAGAGAGAAAAAGATTCCATCAAGCAAGTTCTAAAAGGGCATTTCTCCAGCATAACTTTCCTTTCTATATATATATATATATATATATATATATATATATATATATATATATATATATAAATGCATAATACGACCATAGGACTTTCTTTCTGGGAACTCCTCAACAATGCTGAAGTTTTAATTGCATCTCCTTGAAGAAACATATACATATATACAAATATATATGTACATATATACATAAATATATATTTATATATTTATATATATACATATATACATATATACATATATATATATTTATATATATACATATATATATATATACATATCTATATATATATATATATATATGTATATATATACACATTATATATATACACAAAATAACGACTTTTCTCCCTTACAAGGGAGGTAGCCCAAAAAACAAAGGTATAAAATCCACTCCCACCCATTCCATCCCCCATACTTCACTCCCATTTAAACCCCCTCACTCCCTCTTATCTCAGCTCCTCCTGGATGACGGGTCATCCCTGTATCTCGCCCATTGCCCTGTGTCAGAAGCAATGTAGCAGGGCAAACAACATACGCAGCATGGCCACTTCATTTAATCGGCGACCCCCCCTCCCTCTCTTTCTCTCTCCGCCTCCTCATGGAGAAAAAGAGAAGAATGAGAGAAATACCATTATGTTGCGTCAAAATGAGATTTACACATATTCCCCCCCATGAATCTCTCACTCCATTCCATGCATTACAACATCATCCATACTCAACCATTCTCCATTCACCCCTATGTTTTGTCTTCTCACTTCCTTCCTCAACAGATATTCCCCTCTTCCCAAATGCCCCTTTTATCCAAATTATTTCACTCATTCTTTCCATATGTCGAAACCGTCCTAATACTCTTTCATCAGTCCTATTTCATTTCCCAACTTCCTTTCCACCCCCATTCTCTTCCTCTTCCCCTTCTTTCTCACTTTATCGACCCTAATAAACCCTACCATACTTCTCATGCATTTCATCTCAAACACATTCAAACTCCTCCTTTCTTCTATTCCTATGTTCCATGTTTCGAGCCTATACAGTACTATAAACACAATAATTCCTTCATACAATCTTTTCTTAGCATCCACTCCCAAATGTCTATTTTTCATTGCACTTTTTAATCCCCCAAGGCATTTACTTGCTTTTCTCAATCACATTAAGCCTCCACCTGAACTCCTCCTTTATGTATATGTTTATGTATATATATATATGTATATATATATATATATATATGTATGTATGTATGAATGTATGTATATATATACTTATATATATACTTATATATATATGTATATATATATGCATATATATATATATATATATATATATATATATATATATATATATATATATATATATATGTATATATATACATATGGTACCAATTGTACCTATAAGGTGGCTATCGCCCATGATGATTACGTGCTTGCAATATAATATCACACACCAACAGACCCGTAACCGCGTTAGCCTGTGCCCCCGCCCCCGTCCCCCACCACTCCTCCTGAAATGCAATTATGATTGGACGAGAGCATTTGTCATTGCGAGCTGGTGTGGATCGTTCATCACCCAGCACTTCATAATTTAGTCAAAGTAAACAAGACTATTCCGGAGGTGAAAGCCCCTCAAACAGCCAGTCACGGGCGTTTATTCGGTTCATTGCAGTAAATGCAATAATTTTTTTTTTTTTTTTTTTTTTTTTTTTTTTTTTTTTTTTTTTTTTTTTTTTTTTTTTTTTTTTTTTTTTTTTTTATAAGAAGACGCCATGGAGGTTTACTCACCACAAAGAGATGAGGTTCCAGAACTGGAAAGGTTTTTTTAATTGTACATCATATTCCTTATCGAACCGAGAGATTTAGTGACACTGAAGTAAAACGAAAACACATATTGACTGGACACTTTCCAAAATCAGCTCATATGAATATAATTATATTTGTTTCTTTTAAATATATGCGCAAAAGTGACCACGCGGAAAGAAAACCTAATAAAGGAAAGCCTTATCGTATGATTACATCCAGTCTAATATATATATACATACATATATATACATATATATATATATATATATACATATATATGTATGTATATATATATATATATACATATTTATATATATATACATATATTTATATATACATATATATACATATATATATATATATATATATATATATACATACATATATATATATATATATAAATATATATATATATATATATATATAGAGAGAGAGAGAGAGAGAGAGAGAGAGAGAGAGAAGGAGAGGGAGAGAGTAAAACATGGGTCTACGGCTGATTTTACTCCTGACCGATTTTTCCTAGAACTTCTGAAGAAGCTCTAAGCAAAATCGCTCAGGAATAAACTCAGCCCTAGACCACTGTCTTATTCTTCCACCTTCCTCAAACCTGTCACAATATCTCAATATATATTAATATATATATATATATATATATATATATACTTATTTATATATATACATATATATATATATATATATATATATATAATCATATATATATATATATATATATATATATACTTATTTATATATATACATATATATATACATATATATATATATTTATTACAGGTGAAAAATACAAATAATCACATATTTGTCAATCACGTTAAAACCACTGAAGAGGATTGCGGTTTGCAATCGAAATATATAGATTCCCCGTCTCAAGTCCTTTCAACTCCAACAGTGGTTTTAACGTGATATATATATATATATAT
>NC_134815.1:43388037-43390537 GCF_046742065.1 Oratosquilla oratoria | reverse complement strand
TGCATTGCATTGTACTTTGTCTGATTATGTTCCATAAACACAAGCAATTCAAGCGGCGATGATTAACCCTTCCATGCAAAGAGCATACCTCACAGTTTTACATATCACTTGCTGTTCCTCAGCTTCTGTTTAAACAAGGAATAATTACAGTAGCAATTCAGTGATAACAAGAAGGAACCCCGGTATCAGAATGATTATTACAGTCGTAAGTCTTATCTACTGATCTCTGGTAATGAATTTTTTTTTTGCTTTCTCTCTCTCTCTCTCTCTCTCTCTCTCTCTCTCTCTCTCTCTCTCTCTCTCTCTCTCTCTCTCTCTCTCTCTCTCTCTCTCTCTCTCTCTCTCTCTCTCTCTTTTTTTTTGTCTTTTTTTGGCCTCTGCGTGCAGGTAGTTTCTTCGTATTCATCAAAACAAAAACAACTTCCTTCTGTTGGTATCTTTATGTCACTTTTTGACTTCTTCTATCTCATAGCTCTTGCTCTCCCTCTCTCTCTACTTCTCTATTTCTCTTCCTCTTCCTCTTCCTCTTCCTCTTCCTCTTCCTCTTCCTCTTCCTCTTCTTCTTTTTCATTCTCTTTTCCCTCTCTGTTTTTTTATCTGCCTTTTCCCTCTCTTACCTTTTTCTCCTTATCCTCTTCTCTCTCTCTCTCTTCTCTCCTCTCTCTTCTCCCTCTCTCCTCTCTTCTCTCTCCCCTCTCTCTCTCTCTCTCTCTTTCTCTCTCTCTCCTCTCTCTCTCTCTCTCCTCTCTGTCTCCACTCTCTCTCTCTCTTCCCTCTCTTTCTTTCTTTCCCCTCTCTTATTTTTTATCTGCCTTTCTCTCTCTATTACTTTTTCTCTGACTACCTCTCTCTCTCTCTCTCTCTCTCTCTCTCTCTCTCTCTCTCTCTCTCTTTACTATCTCTCCTATCAATCCACTTGCTGGTATAGAAGTACTGGCCAGACCTAGAAACAGCTAGTAATACTTTCACTAATCACTGAGTTCTGGAAGGGAATAAACGCCCTGCAGAGAAAGTGGGATGCAGCGCAACTCAAAATTTAAAGATTAATTTGAATAAGCACTACACATAACTTCCTATTACTTCGTTCATGCTCTATTTTTTTTTTTTTAGATTACAGTTTCTTTTCTTTTTTCTACATCTGAGCTTATCATAGGCCAAATGGCCACCTGTCAGAACATTTTCCGTTGTCATTCCTTTCTCAAGGGGGACAGTGACGATTTGTTGATGTTTCAGTAATGGGAGTTAACCTCAGGCATCCTTTAGAACCGAGAGGATAACAAAAATATCATTAGTCATATAAACTTTATCTTTTCAGAGCAGGTCTTGTCTTCAACTGAAAGGAATCAGAAATGTTTTAAAAAAAGTAAAATAGAATGAAATAAGATAAAATAGAATGAAATTAAATGAAAAAAAATAAAAATAAAATAAAATAAAATGAAATAAAATAAAATAAAACAAAATAAAATGAAACAAAATAAAAAATAGAACAAACTGAAATAGAATAAAATAAAACAAAATAGAATGAAATAAGATAGAATAAAATAAAATAAGTACAAGACAAAATAAAATCAAGGGAATCATTCTACTGCACTGGATGAGGCCATCATCCCGGTGTTGTGGTGCAGCCTCCTCTTGTCCTCCTCCCTCTCCATCTTCTTCTCCTCCTACTCCTCTTAATTCCCCTACTCCCCTTGCTCCTACTCCTCCTCCTCCTCCTCCCACTCCTCTTCCTTACTATTAACCAAGCCGATTCTTCGCTCCTATTCGTCCGACATCACACCGTATCCTTTCGTCTTCCACTCGCTATTTCCTTCCTTTCTTCATTATTTTCTTTATTTCTAATCCCCTTCTTTCTTTCTTTTCTTTTGTTCTTTCTTTTCTTCCTCTCTTCCTTCTTTTCTTTCATCATTCTGTTCCTTTTTTTTTCATTCCATTTTTTTTCTCTTTTTTAATTTTTTTCTCCTCTGAAGGGAACAAGATTAGTAAGGGAAATGAAGTCACTGCCACCTAAGCCATCTCTCTTCTTTCTCCTCCTCCACCTCCTCCTACTCCTTCTCTTCCTCCGATTCCTTCTCCTCCTCGTCTTTCCCACATTGGTCCTACTCCTCCTCGTCCTCGCCTTCTCCCTGTTTTTTCTCCACCTTGTCTTCCCCTTTCTCCACCACCCTTTTCCCTAATTCCTTGTATTTTCCTCTTCTTGTTCTACCCTCCCCATTTTCCCTCTTCCTCCTCTTCACCTTCCTGCATTTTTCCTTGTCCTTTTCGTCCTCCCCCTTGTCCTCCATGCCCTCGACCTCCTTAGACTCCTCTTTTTGTCTTCCTCCCTCCATCCTCTTCTTCCTCCTCCACTGGCTCCTCTTCCTTCTCCTCCTTTTTGCTTTATTCTTCTCTAATCCTTCTTTTCTCTTCCTTCATATTCTTCCTTCCTCCTTCTCCCCTCTTCTCCCTGCCCACATTCGTTCATATCCTCCTATTTTTTTCCTTTCCTATTCCTACACTT
>NC_134815.1:43350537-43365537 GCF_046742065.1 Oratosquilla oratoria | reverse complement strand
GCCAGCGATGACAGACTCAATGGAATGTTGAAGGACTTCATTCCAGTCCCACACGTACACTTGAACGATTCCGCGTCCCGTTGTCGTCTTCTGTGCCCTTCTGGAGGCTTCCAGTTCCTGGAACATTCCGCTTCGTGTTCCAGGTTAGGACCATTGTAAAGGATTGAGTTCATTGTTTTGGGTGATGAAGACCTGAGAGGATTATATTCTGAATGACAGAAGATAATCAAGGTGGAAGAAAATTACACTGATGGTACACTCAAGAGCAAAAAATTTTGACTTTTTCAGCAGCACAAAAGGTTACCTAACTGTAGACTAAATAATACAGAGGGAAATAATTTAATGTACTCAGGAAAATAAATCATATTTACGTTGTGAGAACTCTAGTTTGGGTTAAGACTTTTCCTCGTGACTGTACTTGTCTTTATGCATATTATTCTGGCTAACATCGAACAATTTTATTCATTTGAGAACTTGAGAACCTTTGCTTACAGGATTGACGAGCATTCGACTGCTCCGGCCGCATCAAAAATTTTCATTTCCATAGCTCTACACACTGGTGGCTTAACCGGAAGCGTACAGGTCTCCCACTGACTTAGTTGTAGGTTCGAATCCCGTAATCCTTTCCGATTTCCAACAGTGATTCCTACCTACCCTAAACAGTCCCGAGAGTGCATAATATGGCAAAGGTGACGGCTTAGGCCGCAGGTACACAGTGCCTCATGGCGTAGGTTCCTCACCTTCTTCCACCTCTAACCACGTCGTCCCGGGAGCCAGTCCACCTGGAAAGAAAGGGTTTGGTTTTAGCGAGAACAGAATCTATGAAATGTGTTTCTAAATAGAGCTCAGCAAAAGAGGCTCCTCTCAAAAAATCTTGAAAAATTTTCTTTTTGAAAATCCCAGTCTTACTTTCTCTGGTTCTCTCTCTCTCTCTCTCTCTCTCTCTCTCTCTCTCTCTCTCTCTCTCTGTGTGTGTGTGTGTGTGTGTGTGTGTGTGTGTGTGTGTGTGTGTGTGTGTGTGTGTGTGTGTGTGTGTGTGTGTGTGTGTGTGTGTGTGTGTGTGTGTGTGTGTGTGTGTGTGTGTGTGTGTGTGTGTGTGTGTGTGTGTGTGTGTGTGTGTGTGTGTGTATGTTAGCTATGGACTACCTAGCAATGCGTGATTGTTTTTTCGGCAGGATAATGAAACGATAATAATGTATAAAAGGGGGCTATTGCCACTGAGTACTGTTATTGGATATCTATCAGGGCTCAGAAAGCATGTGACTTGGACACCGAGGCTTATATCTATATCAACCAAAAGCGGGAAAATGGTCGGAGATAAAAGTTGTACAGAAAGGTAGAAGCACGGATATATATGTATATATATATATATATATATATATATATATATATATATATATATATATATATATACATACATATATATATATATATATATATATATATACATATATATATATTGTGAAAGATAAACTATATATACTCATTATAAAGAGAGTGGTCTACCCAAGTGTTGACACTGACGCAGCCAATAGACTTGAGTATCATACAGACTACGAAATCTCTGTAGAGTCACTCGTATCGAATAGGTTTCGTGCGAAAGATGAGACAAAGAGTAGATCGCACACACAGATCATATGACCTTTAGTAAGTAAAATGATAAATTAGTAATAAAGAAATTAACTGATTTATTATCTAAATAAACTATGTAGATATTTAGATAGGCAAATAGATAAGTAAAAAAATAAATGTATAAATAGATAGATAAATTAGAATAGAATAGAAATAAAATAAAAACAAAAATAAGATAAAATTAATAAATAATCGCCTGTCGTTGAGTAGGACTCAGCCTTATTGACGAAATTAATTGCTTATTTATTATCTAAATAAACTATGTAGATATTTAAATAGACAAAAAGACAAGTAAATAAATAAATGTATAAATAGATAAATAAAGTAGAATAGAATAGTAACAAAATATAAACAAAAATAAGATAAAATTAATAAATAATCGCCTGTCGTTGAGTAGGACTCAGCCTTAATGACGAAATTAATTGCTTATTTGTCAATGATTGCATTATTTGATTATCACCCAATTGGAGCATACGTTCCCGACGTGGAAACTCCGATAAGTTGTCCCAGAGGCCAACACATGGCATTGGTTCATATAATCCGTTTTCTAGATCTAACTTTCACCTCACCTAACTCCAAAGTTGACTGAGTAAACTAAACTAGTTAAAGCAAAGTAACAAGTCACAGTTCCCTCTGAATATATACATTCACGTTATTAAAGTTTAATCACTTGAATACTAAATCTATCTACTGGGTCCCTGATACAACTTTTTAATGGGTTTTAAAATTCGCTAAACTATTCGGGACCAAAATTACGAATTCTATACAGAATTTGAAAAAAGTGTTGTAAGTCATTGATATAGGATTACTCATTAATATAGACATAGTAAAAGAAAATATATTATTTGTAACGCTGAACCTTTAGTTTGGCTGTTCACAGTGTGGCAGCCCAGTTCACAGTACAAACGTACACTGAGGCTCCAACTCCATGAAGGCCCATTCGTATCTGTTTGACGATTACAGGATCAAAAGAGGGTTGGGGAAGGGGAGTAGGGGGGAGGGGGGGAGTGCGGTGGACTAACGTTTATCAGCCCAGACACTCGTCCCCGGCCATTGGGCGATAGATATGCGGATGACAAATGGCGTCGGCTGAAAAGGCACGCGTTCAGTTTGTCATCCCGGGCAGCCGCGGGTACTGAGGGTGAGAGGGAGAGGCTATTGTGTGACGCGCGACGCTTTACATTGATTGATAAAAAGGTTCCTGTGATGTTATACTAAGGGAAGGTGGTACACCACCAATTACCACAGATAATCTAACCCGCGACCTATAAAAAATAAATAACACTTTCATTCATAACAATGATAACAGCAACAAGAATAACAACAAAGTTGTAAATAAACAATACGTACAACAGTACACCAGTTACAAGTCAAGTACGGCTTACGATGATTAAGAGCAATTGTATATAGTATTAAACATTACAGTACATGAATAACGATTTGAGGAGATGCCGGAAATGCTAAAGGAGGACGCAGTCTTTATCCTTGTTCACACAAGCGATTTCAACCGCACAGAAACCGCGACGGTACCGCATAGCCAGGGAAAATATGCGCGGTAATGTGTAAACGCTTACATTGATTTGTACTGTGATTGAACCGCCGCGATTGAAACCGCAAAGGTTGAAACCGCAAGTGTGAACAATGCCTAAGTGTTTAGCAACGAAATAATTTCTTATGTCGTGTAAAGATTAACAATGATGACTCAGAGAACTGTGCTTGATAGATGGCCGTCGATATCAGGAAATGTTTTCTTGCATGTTATGCCGTGGCCATTCCAATAAAATTACATAAATCAAACCTAAATGGCGTAATGCTTTCAGGTGCAGTAAATCCAACAAGACAGATCTGTGTGTCACACTGAAATACCACGAATATATTTTTTAACGCTAAAGAATGAATTGGGTACGTTTGGTCAATAAATAATTTTATTCACCTTCGAGTAGCTCTTGTGCTAAAAGGTGCCCAATGAAAACTCAAAAATGAGATGAATTTAAGAAGATTGTGCTTCTTTATGCCAGGCAACGACTCATTCGTTCATTTATCTATATAGTTTATGTAATTATAATTCTAGTTGTAGAGAAAGCATTAGCCAGTGTGTGTTTGTTTGTTTGTTTGTTTGTGTTTGTTTGTTTGTTTGTGTGTGTGTGTGTGTGTGTGTGTGTGTGTGTGTGTGTGTGTGTGTGTGTGTGTGTGTGTGTGTGTATGTGTATGTATGTGTGAAGTATATGTATATATATATATATATATAGTCGGATACACACATACACACACACACACACACACACACACACACGCACACACACACACACAACACACACACACACACACACACACACACACAACACACACACACACACACCACACACACACACACACACACACACACACACTCAATATATATAAATATATATACATATGTATATATATATATATATATTATATATAAAGAGAGAGACAGAGAGAGAGAGAGAGAGAGAGAGAGAGAGAGAGAGAGAGAGAGAGAGAGAGAGAGAGAGAGAGAGAGAGAGAGAGAGAGAGAGAGAGAGACAGAGAGAGGAGCGTGCATGTGTTCAGTCGAAGCAGATTTTCCTTAGCAAATATCCACTTAAACAACACTTTCAAATTCTTCGCCTTCACAGTCAACTATTTTATTCACTTTGAGGAGAACCCCAGAAGACTGAAATACGAAACTCAAGCATATAGACATTTAACGGGAAGCTTTCATGCAATCGCAGACAAAAGCAAAGTCTATTGTGAACTTAAGGTAATTGTTCTTATATTTATTTTGTTTTGCACGTATCTGTACCATACTTCATAATTATAACATACAATCTTTATTCTGGATGGCGTTATTTTATGAACTTTGCTAAAGCAAAAGAGGAAAATATTGAAAGATATAAAACCACGAAAAAAAATACATCGATGCTCAAGAGACTTGATGGTAATATTGAGCTTCGCACAATAGTTCGATATTAAACCTGAAAGCAGTGAACCAGTTCAGAAAGTTGTTAAGCGTATTACCTTCCGTATTCTTAAACAAAAATTCCAAGCGCCCCCGAGATCAAACAACTATAGACTCTATTTCCTGTATACATAAGGCTGTTACCCAAAGCCTTAGGCCCCGAAATATCGTTCAAGAACTTTATACGCCTGCCCAGCTTTACGATTTTCTGGCTTATGAGAATTACAAAATTCATTTTTTTTTGAGAACTCAAACGTATTATAAAAGTTTATAATATACCAAACTCTCCCATAGGGTAAACAGGAGTATAGATCAGGTGAATTTTACCTGCTGTTCATGTCTTTAACCTTAACCTTTGTGCTAGGACTGCTTGAGGAAGTAGTCGCTCCGAAGTGAAATATAAACATAAACAAGAGTTTAAGGACACACACACATATACATACACACGCACACACATACACACACACACACACACACACACACACACACACACACACACACACACACACACACACACACACACACACACACACACACACACACACACACACACACACACACACACACACACACACACACACACATACACACACACACACACACACACACATATATATATATATATATATATATATATGTATATATATATATATATATATATTATATATATATATATATATATATATATATATATGACAAAAAACAATGCATGAGTGCTGCCAATGAATGCCCCCAACGGTATAAGCTGAGCGTCATCCGAGCATACTTAAGACGTGCCTTTCGAAACTGTTCCTCTTGGGAACTGCTTCACATAGAAATCTCGAGACTAAAACAGATACTCATCAAGAAAAATTACTCAAACACTATCATAGACAAAGAAATCAAACTATTTCTGAGACGTACCCAAACACAACACGAACAGAAACCCACACAGACTATACACAACATTTTCTTCAAGAATCAAATGACACCCGCATATAAAACTGACGAAAAGGTCTTAAAAGACATTATCACAAGGTATGTTGCATGCATTAACCCACAAGAAAAATTAGACATAATTATATACTACAAAAATACGACAGTCTCTAGGCATTTCACGAAGAAAAACTTACAAAAGATAACAACACTCTGAAACAAGCAAACGTGGTATACTAATACTCCTATCCCGAAGAATGCTGTAAACTTCTACTCAAAATGAATTACATTGGTGTTACCACTACTTCACTAAGCAGGAGGCCCACAATGCATACACATGAATCAATATATATATGTATATATATATATATTATATATATATATATATATATATATATATATATATATATATATATATATATATATATATATATTATATATATATATATATACTGGCGTGTATTACTCGTTGTAGTGAAATCTTACAAGTAATAATCCCGGCTGCCGCTGGGATCGATCCGGGGACCGACGTAAGATATCGCTATGACGAGTAATTCACTCCAAGTCAGTTACAACGGCGAAGCGAATATAGGTTTCTGTACAAATCTACTGTTCTCTACGTGTGGGGTCGGGAGCTTCGTAAAAAAGGTTTATGACGGCAGTTAGTAGTCTACCTTGACTCCTGGTTGTTAGCTAAAATCAGTATGAAGCTCTTTTGAACCCTCAGTAGCGTTGTCGGTGAAGCGGTCGACTGGCTCTGCGTCGGTCCTGGGATCGATCATATATATATATATATATATATATATATATATGTGTGTGTGTATACATATGTACACACACACAAACACACACACACACACACACGCACACACACATATATATTTGTTTATATATATACATATATATACATATATATATATGTATATATATATATATATATATATATACATATATATATATATATATATATATATATATATATATGTGTGTGTGTGTGTGTGTGTGTGTGTGTGTGTGTGTGTGTGTGTGTGTGTGTGTGTGTGTGTGTGTGTGTGTGTGTGTGTGTGTGTGTGTGTGTCTATACATATACACATACTCGTACATGAACAACTGATATGCATATCCACATACATACACACATATACATATATACATATACATATTCTTCTACATATTTATTCCTTTCTTGCACAGTGTCATATCCAGACAACAAACAAAAGAAATTACACTGAGACATGAAGAGAAAAATAGATTATATCAGACACAGCCATAAAATTCATAACACAAGATGTAAAGAAGGTATTATTTTCGATAATTTTTACAATAAACTAGGCCACCCAATTTACGAGTAAGAAAAGGGCCTTAACTTCATACATTGCCATGTCCAAATTACAAGAGAGAATGTAATCTATAATTCGGTTCATATAATCCATGATAGACTGACGCAATCCATACACACTAATAACACCTTTTGTCAAGAAGGCCTCAATCGGAGCCGAGCAGGCCTTCCCCACCACACTCTGTACAAACCTTGGCACAAAGCCTCTCATTATACCGGATAGCATACTATACGAAACAATGTGCCACGGCACTATTTGGCACGATGTGGCGGCAGAGGCTTGCTCTTACGTCAGAGTGCCACAATGCGTCTGGATAATTGTTTGGCCGGCGTCGGTTTGTTGACATGCTGGTGACAATCAATACGGGACACTTGGAAAGGCAATTGTCAATCTGTATGTCCCCGGCTGCTCCAGCAAATTCTCCCATTATCCTCCTCACTAGTCCCTTAACTATGCTGCATCTGAGTGCCTTAACAATGCTGCATGGTCATCCTGAGTTCATACTATACTCAATAACGGGGAACACTGGATGGAGGAAGCTTTCATTATATTTTAATTATTTCTTTCATTACGCCTTGCGAAGATCCGTGTCTTCTTCTTGGGTGGCATCAACCTTGACATTGCTAACGTATGGCATGGTTTGATAGAATCCACCACCTATATTTTTGAAACGTTTTTGTCTTTATGCTTTGTTTTTATCATACCTTGCCCAAAGCCAAGTGAATACATAAATTCTTTTCTCTATTCTTTCAGATTTGTTTCATTTGATTAAGACATATTTACATTCTACTGCGATTTCTCTGCAAATCGTTGGTCTGTATCTTTTGTTCTTGTTTTGCTATAACTTTCAAAGGTAATTAATCACTTTACTTTTATGACAAAGACGAAGAATTTGTTCTGAAATACGCCAGCCTGATAAACATATCCCCCCACTCTCACTCACCCCTTTACACACTCTCTCTCTCTCTCTCTCTCTCTCTCTCTCTCTCTCTCTCTCTCTCTCTCTCTCTCTCTCTCTCTCTCTCTCTCTCTCTCTCTCTCTCTCTCTCTCTCCTTCTCTCTCTCTTTCCTTCTCTCCCTCTCTCCTCCTTTCCCTCCTCCTTTCCCTCCTCCTTCCTCCTCCCCTCTTTCCCTTCTCCCTTTCCTCCCTCCTCCCCTTCCTCCTCCTCTCCTCCCTCTCTCTTCCCATCCATCTCTCCTCCTCTCCATCTTTCTTTTTCTCCCTCTCTCATTCTCTTTCTCCCTTCTTCCCTCCGTGTCTTCTTTCCTCCATTTTCTTTAAAATTCATGCACATCACCTTTAAAGCATTAAAAAGCTTTGCACTCCCTTCTAAGACAAGAGCATTGTCTTTGAATAATTCTACCATTACCAAAATGAGACTTCTCACTGTGGTGGTAATGAAGCTGGGAGGTCTTACGCCAGGAGGCGCTGAGTAGCTGCGATTGAAGAGTTCACCTTTACCCTATGTACTTTGGAGTCTGTTGGAGTAGGTAACAGTCACAGCTGACGATTGGAAAGAAGCCCGTCTAGATCATTTTCACGATAGCACTATTGGATGTGAAATTTCACTATAGCCTGTTACAATATGATTTAAGATAACTACATAGCCGTCTGTTCCTAAAGGTTATGTAGTCATCTTAAGTTACGTTATTATTGAGCCATAGGGTATATTGGGTTCCAATGTGTTGTAATGCCAAAAACATAGAAGATCTAGTCCTTATATACAACTACAGCCTTGAAAAACAAATCGATGGATATCATCTGGCATATTGTGCAACATATGTAACATTGTAACCAAAATAACAGAACCTGCTTTCACAATACCACAGAACTAGAGAAACATGAAATAGTGCTTGGATACATCAATGTAGTTTGAAAGCTGTCACAGTAAAATTCTTCGAATACCGCTAGAGCCACGTGCCATGGTATGCTTAATCACTCAGCTTCATTTTGAATTGACTCAGTTTTTCCCCCCCTTTTTGAAGGCGTTCTTAAAGTAATTACTTTATCAAGTTTGTCATACAAGCAAGTGGCTGTTCATTTATTTATTTTTCTTTCTTTTTCTGTTTTTCCAATTATCATGACATGGGAAGCCTACCGTGCCTGGGCGTTTCCTGTACCAATAAAGACCATATTTTTCGAATTCTTTCCATGATAAGAGGGCGTTCCCCTTGCATGGCAAATGCCCATAGGACCTGTATCATGTCAGCCTCACGTCAACAACTAACCCTCGTGCAGTTCTGCTTCCCTGTACAGTGAGTGGCCCTCCAATCCCTATCCCCGGTCATTCCATTTCCAAAACCCCACACTTCCTTTCCTGGACCTTTCCCCCTTCCAGACCCCATGCTGAATCTTTCCCCAGACCCCTTTCTGGGTCCTTTTCTGGGTTATAGCTCCCAGTCCTAGCCTTTCGTTTCGCTTCTCATTGCCTCCACATGCTCCCTTCTCCCTTTCCCGTCCCGTCTTCCCCTTTTTCCACCTCCCCCCTTCCTGTGGCCTATATGCATCCATCAGAGTCACCTAGATACGTTGCATCTCAGGTAGTGGTGAGGAGCCTACGCCATGAGGCGCTGATCACCTGCGGCCGAAGCTGTCACCTTTGCTCTATGCGACTCATGGGCAGGTCACTGCTAGGAATCGGGGAGACGTGCGGGACTCGAACACAGAACTATGGGATTGCGAGACCAGCACGCTTCCGATGACGCCACTAGCACACTTTAGCCACATCGATACGTTTCTAGAATAGCAGTCTTGACCCTAAGTATAGTCATAGACAAAAGTTTTGACCCACGATACAGTTCTCATAAGATCAGTATATATATATATATATATATATATATATGTATATATATACAGTATATGTGTATATATATATATATATATATATATCATATATATATACATATATATATTATATATATTTATATATATACATATGTATATATACACACATTTATATATATATATATATATGCATATATAAATATGTATATATATATACATATATATATACATATATATATATATCTATATATATATATATATATATATATATATATATATACATACATATATATTTCCAAGAATGTGACATATCTTCCTGTGTAGTATTTGGCTTACACTTAGACAATTCTTGAATATGAGTAGACAGAAAAAGACTGCCAGACAAAGAATAAAATTTTTGTATCGTGAGAAATTCTGGATGGGTCGTGACTCTACATAGAATTTTCTATGGAAGCTTTGCAAGACTCATATATTCTTCAGAAATTCAATATACAAGTAACCTTTAAGAATTCAAACAAAGTGACGAAATCATAAAATAGGAAATCCATATGAGAAGAGGGGCTTCACCTGGGTTGAGTGAAATTTCTGGAGGCAAACAGAACATAATGAAATTATATGAATTTGTTGTCACAATCGTTGAGGCTAATACTGATATTGACCACTACCGCGACGTAATTCTTCTGCCTCGAAAGTAAGTGACAACGAAATATGACGTTTTATGACGTAATCCTCTTAACGCTACGTCACACTGAGACGTACTGAGTTCCATATCCAGCCACATACGGAGAAAATTCGGTAGTTAATTCTCGCGAGTGCAAATTACGTGAAATAAATTTTTGCGCCCACACGTATACAATTTGGCTAAATTTGGCAAACTTTTTGAGGAAATTTGGCCAAGTCTGGAGCAGTCTTTAATGTAGTATTCGTTAAGGTGTTTTGTTTTACTCTTAATGTCATTTAGAGGGCAATTACGTCATCGAAACACTCTTCATTGATACAAGTTTTGAATATCAGATGATGAAGCATTCCTTACTACACATAACAGACATCAGAAATAATCAAGGTACGTCATTTCAATCGTAACGTCAATTGCCTCATGGAGGGAAATAACATCCCAAAAATCTCTCCATTGACACGACCTTAGAATATCTGACAAAGAAGCACCCTTACCCATGGTGCTATGGGACCATTAATCCAGAATTAATCACTTGAGAAACTTTTATGTCATCAATGATCCCAGAATCCTGTTGTTCTACACCTTAATGACTGACAGGCTTTTGATATCAGAGTTCCTCATTAAGCTGACGAAAGAACACGGGGATAGAATAGAATCAAACATGTCTGGAATTATTCGTGAATGGATATCAATTTTTACTGAGCCCTGTAATCTCCTCTTAACTCAACAAAATATTTAATTCTTTGACTAGATAATAAAAAGTAAAGTGGTCTGTGTATATTTGTGAGTTAGTACGCTTTAGTATAAAAGAGTTAGTAATTTTGATAAACTATATAGAATATGTTTACCTTCCCAGAAGCGATGGCTCGTATAAGAAGAAGTCTACTTATTTAGTCCTCCATGTAGTCGGCTTTTCAGATATGAAATACGACATCTCAGTTCAAAATATCTATTTAATCTTATCGTTTATGGTTGAAAGGATTAACGATAATTTATGGGTCTTCCAATAAAGGCACCGTTTGAGTGCCTTTACTTATCTCCCCGCTCTACTTTAAGTTTACAATATTTATGGATCAGCGAACACAGGCAGGGCTTACAGTATTAACCTGACTTTAATATTGGAATTTAATCTTATCCTTCGAAAGGAATTAAATTTTTAGTAACTGAAAGAATCTGCCGAGTAGGACAAGTGAGAGTATTCCTTTCATGAAATAATGAGTATAATGTAGTCTTAAGAATGCTACAATGAAATATTCTGAGCACCACAGCATAGCCGCGTGCTTTGATATGGTGACGCAGTTTGTAGTCAGCCAGTTGCCGTTTATAGGGCTAAGGGATCTGGATCCTTCCTGATTAGGTTTAAACCCTCTTATAGGTGTTGGATCCCTTATTAAAATTGCTGGATTCTTTTTAGAGGATTCGGATCCTTTATGAGAAATCCGACTCCATTTAGGTGGATCAAACCCCATTTAGAATTATCCAATCGCATTTGTAGAATCCAGTCCCTTTACGAACTCGTCTTTTCGCACAGACTCACGACACTAGAAACCGTATTGTCTGGTGGATTTGGGTACTTCGTGGAACAGAGTGTTGATGTGGACATATTGGAACTGTAAAGCATGAGAGATATATGGAAGAAGAGAGAAAGGTGACTAACAAGAGTCTATCTGGAGGACAAAATCATATTTATAGGACGCATAGAACACTAATATAAAGAAACAGAAACTAGAATACGATGTAAAACCGTTATCTGATGACCGAACGAGATGTAAAAAAAATTGTCAATCTTATTAAAATGACAGAATAAAGTTATCAACATTCTACGAAAGAAAGATGTATTACAATGTCGCCTTCTTATTATTTTCAGTTCTTTCTTTTCTCTTGCTTTTTACTATCCTAATCTCATTATATATACATCTTTCGTGCCGCTGGGGACCTGTGTCTATACATCAAGAAAGTCATTGTTTCTGGACAATGCCATGCCACGCCATTCGGTACTTGGTCTTCAAGCGTCGACACACTCGTCTTCCTCAAGGTATCAAAGATGTATAGCGTCATTTTCTGTTCTGAACCATATTATTGTTGCATCAACATTGACATTCCAAAGAACTATAGTATTATTCTTTGGCGTCATACTTATATTTTGATAATATTTACATGTATGTATATTTTTATTTTGTCAACAAATATAATTGAGTGGATATATTTGTGTACGAGTATGTACACATTCTCACATATGTATACATATTCGTATACATATACATATACATACACATACTCGTATACATATACATATACACACTCGTATATTTATACATATACATATTCGTATACATATACATATACATACACATACTCGTATCCATATACATATACACACTTGTGTATTCATACATATACATATTCATATACATATATAGATACAAATGCACATACAAATGCAAATATACATTTGTGTGCATTATATATTTCTTTATTCTTTTTTACCTAGGGCGGACATTCTTACGCCGTAGACCAATCCCCCTAACAACTACCATTTCATTCGATCCAACCCAAAGACCAAAAAAACAAATCAAAATAAAATAAATAAATAAAAGGAAAAGAAAATAGCCTCGTTTCCTTTCCCATATCTAATAAAAGGGGATTAGTGAAAGTGACAGCGCAAATGTTGGACAAGAAAAACGGGAATGATGAATAAATTCAGTTAAAAATAGATCAAGAGCCTTTGAAGTCAAAACTGATCCAAACTATTATGAGAATACAAAGTGATTCGGACTTTATGTGTCACGAAATTCTTTATTACACATCTCAATCACACACATACGTGTATATGTATGTATGTATATATATGTATATATATACAACACCAATCCTTAACAAACATTTGTTAACAGTAGCTCGCTGATATTACCTTATCAGGACAATTTGGATTATGTCCCGAAGCTATGATATGTTTACAGCTTGAGCACCATAGTATATATATATATATATATATATATATATATCATATATATATATATACATATGTATATAAATATATATATATACATATATATATATATATACATATACACATATACCCCTCCATATACATATATACATACACACTTTTTCAAGGAAGTATATGAATACAAAGAACACACACAACACTTAGCATGATGTCTAGTGTGCGCAATGCCATTCTGAAAGCTACCGCATCAGCTATCGATCATGACAAAGACCATTAATTTCAGCAACTGCCAATCTAGTATTTACCTCTCCCTGCACCATTGGATCAGCTCGCCTGACCCTGCCTTGGAGAAGTTGCGAGTTGCCGGAAAAGTTTTCATCTGTTGAATGAAATTGCCCTCTAGCTTTTCCATAACCAAAGTATCTTTTTCCATTGTAATTTACTCGTATGTTTATTTTGTGGTCATCATCAGATTCATCAGCATCAGGACTGTTGTTACTATTATTGACATTATTTCTTCTTTCTTCAACTTTTACCAACTCGCTGATTTCGAGATTTGTAGTATGACTATTCGCGGATTTGATTGCAAATAAAAAGCATTGCGTTTGACGCTGCCGTCTTTCTTTTCGCTCCCCGCCTCCATTGCACCAGGAGGCCCTGCAATCACAGTGCAATCATTATTGCAAATAACAGAAAATAACAGACCATCCTTCAGCCGCCACAGTTTGCTACAGGAGGGAGAACCTGCCCTTTGACGCGTGTGAACGATTTTAGCCTCTTCAACACGACAACGCTGTGTGTGTATGTGATACATATATATATATATTATATATATATATATACATATATATATATATATATATATATGTATATTATATATATATATGTATATATATATATGTATATATATATGTATATATATATATGTATATATAAAATATATCTATGTATATTATATATATGTATGTGTATATTGGTAATTATAGATATATATTCCTGTTCCTTGTGTAAGACGACTTTATCCATGCAACAGTTGATCCTTTTTTTTCAATTTTCTCAATCGATCTCGACCAGTTTCATGTAAGAGTTTGTACTCCTGTGTTGGCCGTAAACTATTCAATAGTGTGCAGAAGAACACTACGCTGAACGAACGCCAATCATACATGACCTTTCAGTTCAGTTCTCCACTCAGCAGAACTTGAACTCTCTGTTTTAGTGAACAAATTGTACAATAGTTGCTTTCATTTCAATGCGTATGATTAAAAAGTTTTAGGGTCGAAAGAAGTTTAATCTTTTAGCGAGTGTTGGAGCTACTACATACGAATAAATCCTTCTGAGAAAATAGATCAATTTAGATGTACGTCTTGATAGTGTATCATTCTGATTGATAGCTTCAGTTGGGGGAAATATAACCGCGTCTTATGTCTCGATTAATATGAGTAGTTTTCAATTTATACGGGGTTCCTCGCCAGCTCTCTTGGACATGGCGTGAACAAACACTCATGAAATATCGAGACCGAGGAAGTTAGAGCGTCGCTACCTGTGATGGAGGTCGAGGTGACGGGAGTTCGAATACTGCCGCCGGCGAGTTGGACCAAGGGCATGGTTCATCAAAATCCACGCTACAAAGTCCAGTGTAAAGGGCACCGAACTATCATTTTGATAAGGTGAAATTCACGACGCTAAAGTGAATCAAACTGAATCATTCTCACGGTGGTGAACTTTTCAGCTCAATATGTT
>NC_134815.1:43342869-43345369 GCF_046742065.1 Oratosquilla oratoria | reverse complement strand
CAGTTGTCTGCAAATGAAGTCTATCCTGAGAGACAAAATTGCCGAATTCTTGGAGAAAGACAATGTTGTGATTCACGACATGGTTTCCGTAATAAGCGCTCGTGTTTGACAAACCTTCACTTCTTGTATGATATTTACAGAACTTATGAAGAAAGGAGGGCGGTTGGCCTTATAATTCTTGACTTCCAAAAAGCTTTCAATAAAGTCCCTCATAGGAGGTTAGCAAGTAAAATAGAATCCCATGGCACAGTATGTCATATTCACCGATGGATTTCTGAATGACTGTCTAATCGTAAGCAACGTGCTGTTCTGAACGGAAAATGCTCAGACTAGCATTGTGTATCAAGTGGAGTGCCTCAGGGCTAAGTCCTAGTTCCTGTACTTTTTCTGATATACATTAATGACCTGGATATAAATATAAAGTGTAAATTATCTGAATATGCAGATGATACCAAAATTGCAAATAAAATTATATCCATAACACAACAAGAATTACAAAGTGATTTGACCACTTAAAGCGAATGAGCCAAAAAGTTCCATATTTTTTCAATAAAAATAAATGTAAAGTACTTCATATTGGTAATAGTAATGTCCAGGCCAACTACACGATGAATGGTGTACAACTGGCAAGTGTAGAACAAGAGAAAGACCTTGATGTTATGATTTCAAATGATCTCAAACCAAGCAAACAGTGCTCGGAGGTCATTAGAACTGCAAATAAATTAATTGGATTTATAGGTAGAGCTTTTGAGCTTAGAACTGAAGAAATTATTCTTAATCTTCACAATACCTTTGTCAGACTTAACCTAGAATAATGTGTACTGCGTTAGTTTCCACCTTACAAGAAGGATATACAGAAGTTAGAAAGAGTGGAGCGTAGAGTAACAAAGTTAATTCGTAGGTTGCGGAACAAGCCTTACGATGAATGCTTAAGGGAACTAAATTTGTTTAGTCTCTCGAAACGGAGAATGAGAGGAGATCTAATTGAGGTCTTCATAACTGTCAAAGTAATCAAAACATGGGTGTGGATATATATATATATATATATATATATATATATATATATATATATATATACATACATATATATATATATACGTGTATATATACATATATACATATATATATACATATGTATATATACATATATGTATATATATATATATATATATATATACATATGTATATGTACATATATGCATATATATATATACATATGTATATATATACATATATATATGTATATATATACGTGTATATATATATATATATATTTGTATATATATATATTGTATAAAAATATATATATATATATATACATATATTTGTATATATATATATATATATTTGTTATATATATATATATTTGTATATATATATATATATATATATATATATATTTGTATATATATATTTGTATATATTTGTATATATATATATATTTGTATATATATACATATATATATACATATATATATATACATATATATACATATATATATATATACATATATATATACATATATATGTATATATATATATATATATACACATATATACTTATATATACATATATATATAATACTGATGACCCACTTTCGGAGAAGAATAAGCGAAGATATAGAGATCTGTATATTTCGATCACTTACTGTGATCCTCTTCAGCAGATATGAGTTACAAAGTACAGAACAATGTGTATTTATAGTAAAGCAGTGAGGTAGCAAGAGGGGACGGATCTCAGGTCAACACGCCCGGCACGCATGCTCGCATCTTGGTGGCTCAGGTCACATGACCGGCGTTGCATGGGCCTTGGTGATTTTTGTTTCACCGCTAATGTTGATGGTAACATTTTATTTATGGCAAAAGAAGAAATACAGTCTGGTGACCATTGACCATGGGAAATGTTGTAATTTGGGAAATTATTTATTAAGGAGGATTCTACTATTTTTCTTCTGAAACTACATTTGGATTTATAAATTATTTCAGCATCGTCCCAATTTATTCGGTGGTTTTTATTGGCGACGTGCTGAAATACTCCAGGAGTTTATAAATTACCTTGTTTAGATTGCAATGATGTATATTGGGGACAGACGGGTCGAGATCTCAATACCAGGGTTAAGGAGCACAAGAACTCTGTTAAATACGGACAGGAAAATTCCGCAGTATTTCAGCACGTCGCCAATAAAAACCACCGAATAAATTGGGACGATGCTGAAATAATTTATAAATCCAAATGTAGTTTCAGAAGAAAAATAGTAGAATCCTCCTTAATAAATAATTTCCCAAATTACAACATTTCCCATGGTCAATGGTCACCAGACTGTATTTCTTCTTTTGCCATAAATAAAATGTTACCATCAACATTAGCGGTGAACAAAAATCACCAAGGCCCATGCAACGCCGGTCATGTGACCTGAGCCACCAAGATGCGAGCATGCGTGCCGGGCGTGTTGACCTGAGCCCCGTCCCCTCTTGCTACCTCACTGCTTTACTATAAATA
>NC_134815.1:43332869-43335369 GCF_046742065.1 Oratosquilla oratoria | reverse complement strand
CAAACAAGTTTCGCATGCATGGCAGTGAACATGCAGACATGTGCGCATTTGAAATTCCACTCCAACACGAAGCTCTTTTGTTCAAAATGTAATTTGATCTCTCGTATCAACAGTTGTGTTTTAATATACTATGTAATACAAGAACAACGCAAAGTCACATATTTTTTTTCTAGAATTGATTGCGGAAACCATTTATTGAAGCAGAGAACAATTTATTAGATTTCTTCATTTTATACAGATTAGTGTAGATTTACTCTAAATGGTTTTTTTTTATTCGTTTCTCGGCGTGTCATGTCATCTGAATGATATATTCTTTTTTTTTTCGTCTTTATTCGGTTCCTTAATAAATTTACATTCGCAACAGGACGACTAATTTGTTAAGGGAACGCAATATTCCATCCACGTATCAGATAATGCAATTGAATTCGCTCTTAGAAATGCTTTCACGGTTGCAATCTAGTTTTCTAGTTTTGATTCATATCTCGCAAAATTATCATTAAAATACGAGAGAAGTGATGTGATGATTTTTTTTAGATTTTTGTTTACACAGTTAAATATAAAATTATTCAAAATGTCTTCTTTTTCATTCGAATTTCGGAGCGTTTCGCATTTACTCATTCACTCACTCTCTCGCACACACACACACACACACACACACACACACACACACACACACACACACACACACACACACACACACACACACACACACACCATAAACATCCTCATGGATAGAAACGCTGGTTATTGCTGAAAACACTTCCAACTCTTTATGGACCAAAAGATCTAAGCTGAGCCAATTCATTTAACGTTATGCAAGACAAAATCTTCAGAAATAAATTAAAACAATTTCATCCTCTAAAACACTTCCAAAAACTAACTTTATTATCTTGTCGTCCATTTGCACACCAGTTGCAGACCTGAGAACTCCTTTTTTGGCCAATTACCTATGCTAATTACCCCCTTTTCATTCTGAAAAAGATGCGACTTTCAGACAAATATCTCCTTTGCATTATGTCATCTTTGTTTACATTAGATCCAAATTTGTTCACTAGGTCAGGTTCACTACAATTCCGCCACTACTTGCTCCTGCAAACCCAAACTAAACAAAATCGTCTGACGTCATATAGATATCGTGATCGTAGAAAAAGTGTTGATTTTTATGGACTTAACCCCACTCAATACGATAACGGAATTGATTTACTCTGGTTATCGGTTGGCGAATTTATTTGGCTGGCAACCAGACTGAAGAGGAAATTGGGGCCGAGAATGAAAATAAAAATCCGCAGTTGTAGAGTGATTTATCTTCTAATTACTTGTTTACACCTTACATCACCTCGCAGTTAACAATCTCCTAAAACTGCTGCACTTGATTTCTGGTATTATTTCCCTCTCCAGCTTCAATTTAGCTGAGTGGTTAAGCAATTTCGGTCTCCCTAGCGTCAGATATTTTATTTTTTAGCTAAAGGGCTATTTCAAGACAAAATGGTCTTTTCATAAAGATTAAATTTCTTTCAAATCGTTCCCTTAATGAAGATCATTTTCTGAACGAAAGGGTCTTCCCCCCTTCTGCCACGAAGAGCAAATCTGTCACATCTGATAACTTAATTCTAGTCAACATCAAAAGGATTTATTCAGTTAGGATGACACTTTTGGTAGTAAAGAGTCAATAACTGTCTTGACTGAATTGTCTCGATTAACTTTGGTGGTTCATAGGACAGGTTTTGGCACACTTGAGGATTCTATTATGGTTGGTGTTAGGTGATCTTATTCAATTTAGGAGACCCCTCACCCTCTTCCCTGATACACACACACACACACACACACACACACACACACACACACACACACACACGCACACGCACACGCACAATCACACACACATACACACGCACACGCACAAGCACACACATACACACACACACACACACACACACACACACACACACACACACACACACACACACACACACACACACACACACACACACACACACACACACACACACACACACACACACACACACACACACACACACACACAGTTGGTAGAGCGCTGAACTGGGAAGTACGATGGTGCTCCCAGTAGCCAGTTCGAATCCTGCCCAGGGCCGAAATTATTTCGGTATCGCTGTGCTTCGGGTCGTTACTCTGACTCTCGTGGGCGGGGAGTTGGGTGTGTGTGTGTGTGTGTGTGAAAGGTCATAGCATTACCCATACATCGGTCATACGAGCTCTGAGCTCTCTTCCGGGAGGGAAATAGCTGTCGATCACGAGTCCAACACGTGATCCAAAGACCAAGGTGAATACACACACACACACACACACACACACACACACACACACACACACACACACACACACACACACACACACACACTGCGAGATACAAAGGCGGATGATGAGATGTACAAGGGGAGGAAATGGCAACAATTTGGAAATGAGTATTAAGGGAGAGAGACTGGAGGAAGTGGATAGCTTTAAATATTTGAATGCGAAT
>NC_134815.1:43300369-43322869 GCF_046742065.1 Oratosquilla oratoria | reverse complement strand
AAACAAACTGAAACACTTTTGTATAAATATATGTGTACAAAATTATTAGCCTGGATACAATTACAAATACCATCCACAAATGTGTTTCCTTTTTTCAAATATCGATGAACTGACATGACATATCTCAATCGGAAAATTATTTATTTATTTTGTGGTTCAGTAAATTAACAAGAAAAAGTTTGAATTATTCTCTGCTGTAACACTGCTCATATATTTTTCCCTGATTCATATTCAATCGGAAATTAATACATTTATTTTGTGGTTCAGTAAACTAACAAGAAAAAGTTTGAATTGTTCTTTGTTGTAACACCGATCATATTGTTTTATGATCCATACCTTTGTTTATAATTAATTTGTTCTAGTGTAACATTACACCGACATAAGCGAACCAAATTCTCTGTCATAACGCTTTATTGAGCTAGGATTTCACTAAAAATCAATACGATTGGTGTTCTTAAGGTGGTCATCCTGTGTCCACGTAACTTACTAAAGAAACTCTGTAGACTATGATAATGATCACAGGAAAACAAGAACAGGGCTTTTCCTTCAAGAGACTGAGGATTTTTTCGGGGAGATTAATCTTAGGACCTCGTAACACTCGTCACAGCTAATGACTTCCACCATCTTTCAGAGATCCGCCCCAAGCCTAACGACCTTCTTTGCACATAGTGTAGTTTACGGCTACTCACAGCTTCTAGCCCGGGTAGTGGGCGGGAGAGACTAGCCTACCCTTTATCCACTAGGAGCTATGTGGAGAGGGAAACAAATGTGTGGTGGATGGGAGTGGAACCGGGCGCATGCTTCGGGAGGATACCGTTCTCATAAGAGAGAAGAAGCTTTTGGTATTTATATAACAACAAATAGTGTGCGTGGATTAAGGTTCTGTGAAGGTATTCTTATGGGTGGCCGAAAGCAGTGGGTTCGAATCCTACATGCGATTGTTATAAAAATTATCAGATTAATGTCGCTGTCACTAGTGAATTTCTCTCTTGGTTACAATGGCGAAAGCGTGAAAGGGATTTGTTCCAATCCTTACCCTATACCACTAGTGGCACCAGTTATTAACGAAATACTCCTTCAAGGGTAAAATGAGTTAACATTATGACTAGCCAATCTCAGGGTTGGCTTACACTAGTACACATTTTGTCGACAATATATGATCACCCACACGGAAGCATGAAGATCTCTCTCTAAGCTGAATAAAATCGTCAAACGAAAACCAGCACACACTTTTTTTAAGTAGGCAAAGATTCTTGAGAGTATTAAGAGAGAGAACTTTTACAGTGTTTAATGAAAACAGGAATTCACTTGTTTCATGGCCGGCTGACTACCGTTCTGGATCAGCAATTTTCTTTGGTTGTCTTCATCATGCCTGGGTAATATTGTCTTGGCATCCAGTGGCAATTGTCTCAGGAAACTATATTTCATCATCTAGCACGATGGATGGAATAGTGCACAGGTATGTAATATCCTGGCTCTGTAATTTTGGTCACCGTGGCTAGATGAACGACGTACTACCTGACTCAACGTCTCGTAAAGGTTGATACCCGTGTTTAGTGACCATATTAGGAGTTATTAAAAAAAAAAAACGCCACTTTATTCTGTCTTCCTAAAGCATGTCTGTGTTTGGTCCCTTTAATAATTTTACCTTTCCGAATAGTTTCCTCTATTTCATCTTTTTTCTCTTTTTTTTTTCTTTGGCCTCTGCCTTTTGTTGATACACTTGTTTAGTTCTCTTCCTTCTATTTCGTCTCTTCTGCTTTTAATCTAACGGGTCCTTCTTCTCTTAATTAGGTCATTTGTAGCTTTGGAGTATCTGTTTCTTCTAATACTTTTTGTACTTTCTACTTTCTCTGCTGATTCCCTACTGATATTGACTAAATTCAAATCCATATCTTCGACGGTCCTCGTTAGTTCTTAGAGCTTCAAATGTACTTTCAATTTCTAACTGAAATTTCTTATTATTATCCTTAACCTTCGCAAGGCTTATTTTCTTTTCTAAAATTAGTTTATTTCTCTCGGCTCTGAATCTGAATTCAGCTATGCAACCTACCATTCTATCTATGTTGACTTTATGACTATAGCATAACATTGCTAACGCTCTTGCTTTCCTCTCCTATTATGAAGTCTACTTCCTTCTTTGTTGTTCCATTTGGACTTATCAAGGTTCATTTACGACCTACACACTTTTGGAAGAAAGTGTTCATTATCCTCAAGTTATAGATCTCCATAAAATTGACTAAAATCTTGCCTGTCATTTTCTTACCTACTCCAAACTTCCCAATGCTTTCTTTTTAATTGTCCATTTTTTCATCATCATTTTCACAACTGTTCCAACAAATTCATCTGTAATATGTGATGTAAATATCCACTAGGAAAGGTATGCACACATACATATATGCCATTTCTACCCCTAGCTTGTCGTGAAGCTAGTCAAGAATAAACTCGGATTAAGACTTCAGTCTTTCCGCTTCCCACCCACTTCAATTTGTAAGAATGTCTCAATGTATATATATATATATATATATATATATACATATATATACATATATATACATATATATACATATATATACATATATATACATATATATACATATATATACATATATATATATATTTATATATGCATATATATATTTATATATATATATATACATATATATATATATATATATATATATAGATAGATATCTGTGTGTGTGTGTGTGTGTGTGTGTGTGTGTGTGTGTGTGTGTGTGTGTGTGTGTGTGTGTGTGTGTGTGTGTGTGTGTGTGTGTGTGTTTATGAATCATGAAGCGAGGCTCTCAAGAATTTTTATACCCCAATATGAGTAAACATGGTATTTCTATGCATAACCTTATTATACGGCACTGCTTCAACATTGCTTCAGGCATTGGGAATTATGCTTTAATAGAGAGTGATGGCGAAATAATGCATAGACAGAGGACATTGTAGGTGCATGCTGGCGTGTATGCGTTAATCCTTACGCACGGTTGTGTATCAATGTATGTGTGTGTGTATATTTTACATGATTTGTGCTTGCATATATATTATATATATATATATATATACATATATATATATATATATGTATATATATGTATATATATATATATATATATATACACATATCTGCGTGTGTGTGTGTGTGTGTGTGTGTGTGTGTGTGTGTGTGTGTGTGTGTGTGTGTGTGTGTGTGTGTGTGTGTGTGTGTGTGTGTGTGTGCTCCCGCCTTTATGTATGTGCATGTGTAGGAACATACGTTTATGTGTACAACATTGCTGCACGCGCCCTGAGCTACATGCCCAAGGTTGGTAATCGACTCCGGTCACGTGCATCCGTCCGACTTTGCCCGGCTCAGCACTTGATCATGAGGAACATGGCGCATAATATAGCAAGTAAAATGCAAAAACTTTAAAGCTGTGCAACACTCTATCAATTACGCTTAGCTCTCGAAGTCAGAACCCGCTGAAAGGCTGAGGGCGCGTCTTGACGTTGTTGAGTTTCCAAGAGAATCTTGAAGAAAAGGGAAAAAAGACGGCGAGGGGCGGATATTTTGTATAGGCGGTGGATGTCTCTTGAGAGACCACAGAAGGTAAGAAAAGAGACAATGGTAATGTCCAAAGAGAGAGCCCGATTCCATAGAGAAAACTGTGTGACGGCATATGTTTTATATTATTTGTTTTTGTTTTGTTATCATTTGTCTGTTTCATTTTCATTTATTATTAGTTATATGTCAATTTATTATTATTTACTATTTACCTTTTGTTTATTATTTAACTATACCTATAGATTTATTTATGTATTTGATTTGTTATCTACATTATTATAGTTTTTATTTACTATCTTATCATTATGATTTTTTTCGCATCCGACCTAGATATGGACCAAAAGGTCTCCTGTCGGCATGCTCCACCTTTGTAATCCTTTTGCCAGTGAAGTTATCAACACAGAAATCACACTATGTCTTGCGGGGTTGTGACGCTGACAGCAGATACAGGGACAACGCTCATAGGGATACTGTAAGTGGTAATACTGACAGGTTCTGTGGATATAATGAGAGACTAGGCGAGAGAAGTCACGCCTCCTTTTTATTATCCTACCAATCACGACTGCTTTTGAGTAGCGCGTACTGGGGGAAAGGGGGCCTGTGATTGGCCAGGAAATCAAAAAAGGTGTGGCTTATGTTGCCTGAAGTCATAATACATACAACAGATTTCCGAATATTTAGTGAATACAAAAAATAAAATAAATAGGCGGATAGATAAAACAGATAAGATGATATGATAGAATACGGTGCTGTTCGTGGTGAAACTAGATTTAGTGTCGAAATGGGACTTTAAACATCCGCGAAGAGGTTGATACACAAAGACTCCTAGATAATCTAGTTTCTGATCTAAGGTAAAAGGGTCAGGGCAAATGGGAGCACTAGATAGAAACAGGGGCAGTAAAGACTGCGACGATAATACCCTTGTCGATGATTATAATGATAAGACGGTTGCGCGGAAAACTAAAATACAAAAGGATGTGTTCAGGGATATGACCATAATCTTAGTCAGGTGAATATGAAGAAGCGTGTGCTTGTTTGTTTGGTTGCGTGTGTGTGTGTGTGTGTGTGTGTGTGTGTGTGTGTGTGTGTGTGTGTGTGTGTGTGTGTGTGTGTGTGTGTGTGTGTGTGTGTGTGTGTGTGTGAGTGTGTGCGGCTACAGATGTACACGCGTCGTCGTGTGTAGGTGTGTGTGTGTGTGTGTGTGTGTGTGTGTGTGTGTGTGTGTGTGTGTGTGTGTGTGTGTGTGTGTGTGTGTGTGTGTGTGTGTGTGTGTGTGTGTGTGTGTGTACGTATGAGTGTGTTTGATTCACCATGGTGTTCTATCACGTGTTGGAGTCGTGATCGACAGCTATTACCCTTCCAGAGGAGAGTTCAGAGCTCATATATGACCGATCTATGGGTAATGCTGTGACTTACACGCACACACAGACACAACTTCCTGCCCACGAGAGTTGGAATAACGACTCATAGCGCAGCGATACTGAAATTATTTCAGTCTTGGGCGGGATTCGAACCTGGACAGCCGTAGTGCCGGCCGCGAACGCTACCACTGAGCCATCGAATGGTAGCGTGCGTGTGTGTGTGTGTGTGTGTGTGTGTGTGTGTGTGTGTGTGTGTGTGTGTGTGTGTGTGTGTGTGTGTGTGTGTGTGTGTGTGTGTGTGTGTGTGTGTGTGTGTGTGTGTGTGTGTGTGGATGTGTACAGTATATAGCTGGTGACCGTGCGTTTGGGCTATTGGCTTTCAACCTATATTTGGGCCACTGGGGTGACGATATGGGAACGTTTTGGGCACGGAATAAAGTCTTATTATTGTTTCATCTTTTTTGGGAGGAGGGAAATTTATCATTTTTCTATCTTTTTGGGACAATATTTTTTATATATAAAAATAAGAATAACTTTTGATGTTGATATATTTATTTATTTATTTATTATAACGAATAATCGCAGGTTGGGCTGCCTACCTTATTGGGGCCACAGAATATATACTTTTTACTTATATGAAAATCAGAAGGTTTATGTAAGGCAAGATTTACATACAAAACTCACAAAGATCCGGGAAAGCTCGATGTAATATTGTTAGAATTATTTTGTTTAATGAATTGTATGACTTTACACTGTTTTGTTAAGACTGGCAAGCTTATCAAATTAAAGAATGAAAAACTTATATATATATATATAATTATTATTATTATTATTATTATTATTATTATATATATATATATTTTTTTTTTTTTTTTTTTTTTTTTTTTTTTTTTTTTTTACTATAATGCATTTGTGTAGGAGCATTCGATCATCAAAGAATGGCTAATTCAGTCCGACAACATGTGACTGCGTTCACTACTAAGTATAATTCATTTGTTTCGTCAATTTATAGAAGTTCAAACTAATTAATAATATTTTTAAATGTTCAATGTGTTTTACAAATAAAAGTGCAATAAATTGACTTATATCAATTAGCTAATAAGGTATATTAATCAAAATTGATACCCAGTTTATCAAATGTCAGGTTAATTTATGTTTTTTAATGTAAAGACGATCGACATTTTATCAGTTTCACTTATGCTACTTTATAAATATACGTAAATATTATACTGGGATGTGAATTAAATGTGATTTTTCATTGCAAAATCACTTATAATTTTAGTATTTTATCCCATGGACCAAACGTTCTAGTCAGTGTGGCCCATATGTCTTAGGTTGAAGGCCTATGGCCCAAATGTCCTACAGCCATAGATGGCTGCGGATGTCTTCTCGTTGTAGTCAAGATAGACAATTTCTCTCAATCTTGGCCGTTTTGTGTAGGTATGATTGTGGGTTTACATGTGTGAGTGTGTGTGTGTGTGTGTGTGTGTGTGTGTGTGTGTGTGTGTGTGTGTGTGTGTGTGTGTGTGTGTGTGTGTGTATGTGTATGTGTATGTGTACGTGCACATACATGTGTGCATATGTGGGTGGTTATGTGAGTGTGGTTTTGAGTGTGCACGCGCGTGCCGTTAGGAGGGTGCGCACGCCGTTCACGTGTAGGAGAAGGCTCGCACCGTCATGTATGTGTGCGTGTTCTTGCTTGTGTACGTAATTCACCTTGGTTCAACTTGATCTTTGGATCACGTGTTGGACTCGTGATCGACAGCTATTTCCCTCCCGGAAGAGAGCTCAGAGCTCGTATGACCGATCTATGGGTAATGCTATGACCTTACACGCACACACACACCCAACTCCCCGTCCACGAGAGTTGGAGTAACGATTCGAAGCGCAGCGATACTGAAATGATTTCAGCCCTGGGCAGGATTCGAACCAGGTACCGCCGGCACCTCCGTACTGACAGTCTGGGACTCTACCAACTGCGCCACCGAGTCGTGTGCGTGTGTGTACGTATGCATATTCATGCGCACGTGTATGTATGTATAAAGCCTACTCCTTCAACAGTACTCCAAGATAATAATACAAAAAAAAGAATAACTCTGTCTTACGAGTCTTATACATGGGATCTGTACGAAAGCCTGCTAAGCCGAAGGAGCAATGAAGCCCTTCATCAATGCAAATGCTCCATTACTCACAAGACCCTCACCTCCATTAAGCGGCAATTAACAAGCTCAGCAGGTGCGTGGAAAAGAGCAGCTGGAGGGCGTGTACCAGAAATAGCAGTTGTAGGAGATGCAGTTTTGAGCAGTTGACATCCAGATAGTATAATTCATATGAGAAGGTCATTGGCTCAACTTAGACGAGACGAGTGGCGTGTTGTTTTTTTCCTTCCCTCTCCCACCATCGTCTTCCCAGAATATCTTATGCAAGAATAGTTCTTTCTTATTTTCGTCTTTGGATTTTTGTCTCGGCTTTAGTACTTCTATACAAACCTAAACTAACCTAACCTACACTACCATAACATTATTCTATCTAATCTAACCTAACATAACCTTACATTACTTTATCTAACCTAACCTAACGCAACATTACTTTATTTAACCTGACTTCTCTCACAAAATCTAATCTAATCTAACCTAACCTACCTTAACCTAACCTCATCTAATCTAGCCCAGCCTTACCTTGCTTAATCGAAGCGAGAGAGTGAGAGCGAGAGAGTGAAAGCGAGTGAGAGAGAGCGAGTGAGAGAGCTGGGGAAATAGCAAGAGAAAACGGGATATATATATCCTTCCTCGACTACTACCCAAAAGAATTTTCGGGCAACAAATGACTAAAACACTGTTACCGTCGTGGATTCCCTCCCCATCTATCCCCTCAATTGCTCAACTCATGGAGATTATCCAGTTACTCTCCGACAGATGGAAATAGCGAGACATTTCCGTGAGCCGCAAGTTTCATAAATAATGCAAATCCCTTTGGTGAAAAGAGTCGACAATCTAATATGCAAATATCAATACGTCCAATGTTCTTTTCCTCGCTATTCAATTCCTTTGAGTGATTTCCCGTAACATTTTTATCTTCATTCTCTCTCCGGCTTGAAAAGCTTACCCTATGATGGGGTCTCATGAAAGGTGCGATAGTGGGGGATCAATGGTCAGAAAAATAGCTGTTTTATGTAAAGCGCAGTTGTGTTTGTGGCATTTTCGGACGAGTCCTTTTCTTTAAGGGAATCTTGGGGGTGAATTACTTTAACAAAAAATATAAAAACAAAAAATTGAACTGAAATGAGTAAACACACACATTATGTATGTATGTATTTATATATATATATATATATATATATATATATATATATATATATATATGCAATAAGAACACTAGGAACGTGTGTTTTATAAATGCAAGGTAACCACTTAAGAAAATAAACAAACGGATCAGAGCGCTTTCGTATATTACCTCTTCAGTGGTTACCTTGCATATATATATATATATATATATATATATATATATATATATATATATGATAGAGACCTGTAGCCGACACTGTCACCTTTACCAAGACAGTACATGTAACGGTTGTCTGCAACTACCTGACTTCAGACGCGGTTCCTCAGCCGCCCAGACGGACTACCTCGGAGCTCATCATCAAGAATGGCCAAATATTGATCTTAAGAATCAAATCAAAGTTTCTTTTTAATCTGATTTCTGGGCTCGCTGAAGAAGTGTCAGTTTGAAAGATATTTGCCGAGTGTCATCATCCTTTTGGAAATAGGGACGTAATCAACGACTTTTATTCCGGCTAATGAATGGATCTTTTACTTAATATATCATCCTCATTCTTTTTTTAATCCCTAGCGAGGTCATGTGTAATTAAGATGTCCTCCATCCACGGAGGTTGAGCATTTGAACGTAAAATAGTTTTTAATGTAAAGATTAAAATAACATTTAATTTCGTTTCATGCAAGACTGTTCTATGGCAAATAGTGAGACGATTCCAGAATATATAGTTTGAAATGTAAAAAAAAAAATAATAATTACCCAAGCGTTACAGTCATTTCCTAATTCTTCGTCTTCGTTATCTCTTTGCTTTCAAAATTTCATTCCTCTTTCGGAATTCGGTTTATTTTTTCGTGAGCAATCAGTGCCATTTGCAATTATTTAGTCTCCAGTTATCATCAGATTAATCACCTTTTGAATTACCAAATTTATCTGTCGTCATAATTCCTGGACGCGTATTTCTGTCCCAGTGAATATCAGAGGCTTTTATGCAGCCGGGAGTAAAATTGGAGACGTATGTCTTAAAGTCACCCCTAAGCTAAAAAATATCGTCTACTCTTGGTCAGAATAAATATGTACTAGTACGTCAACACGATGGAAGATTTAAAATAATTCCCATTTTCTTTGATGGTTTAATGATAACTAAATAATCATATTTCCTAGTTTCCTCACCCGTAACATGTTGTCCTTTCAGTCTGAGGATAGGCCGATCGTGCGTAGGACCATGAACGCTGAACCAAATAGTGATAATAACGAAATTTATGAAGTTTCATCTCACTCACAAATTGTTCGTGAAACATTTTTTTCAATTTTCTTAATGTCATTCAAACAACTCTGACTCTGATTTCAACCGGACATCACTATTTTCTGAGACATCGCCTCCCCCCCCCCCCCCGCGTCCACCACAACGATCTTGGGGGACCTGTGGGGGAATTGGGGGTTTTAGGCGGGGGAGGGAGGGGACAGTGACAGAAACTAGTCATTTCCTTTCCTTTCCTTTCCTTTCCTTTCCTTTCCTAACCTAACCTAACCTAACCTAACCTAACCTAACCTAACCTAACCTAGGTTGCGCATGCTAGCAACAGAAATGGCGCTTTGGTGGCGGTTGGTGGGTAGCGAGTGTTGGGAAGGTTGCAGGGATTATTTTTTCATTAATATCAATTTGAGGAAAAAAATAAATTAGTAATGACAGTTATTGGAGTTGTCGTGATATAGATGCAAATACATACAAATTTCTGTGCAAGCGGGTGACACGAAATTAACAATAATTATAGTAACGAAAACAATAGTAAGGATAATGATAGTAAAAATAATAATGATGATAATAATAGTAACAATAATGGTAATGATAATAACTAACAATAATAGTAATAATAACAATAACAATTATAATAACATTAATAGGAACAAAAATATATTAACTACAACAATGATAACATCAATGAAGAAGATATCTTTTGTCCTGATGTGAAGTGTCGGGGATATCTTAGACTATATAATCAAATAAAGTAAAATAACAGTAATGATAACATAAACAAATACAACACTCAACATCACTGAACAACATCATTATTACTAAAACTACTATGACTACTACTACTACTACTACTACTACTACTACTACTACTACTACTACTACTACTACTCCTGCTACTACTGCTACTACTACTACTACTAATGATAATACAGCACCTCTAAACCTCCACAATAGAAGATCTGTTTTATAATTCAGCTCCTGTGCGGCACAAACTTGATCTGAAAACTTCTTCACCGGTCGACCCAGGCCATCGCAAGTGGAAAAAAGAAAAAGATGTTCTTTCTATCTCTTGGTCCTAACACTCAGTTTTATCTTTTCCAAGGGCTACCAGTGACACTCACTTGCCCGGGCTAACCATGTACAGCTGACACAAGTAATGAATTCGGTCATAGTCTGGCGCTTTCAGATTATGTGAATAAGTCCATCACAGCGTTATGGGTCCATAGTACTTCAGAACCCACCCCCCCTCCCACCAAAATAAAAATAAATTAATCAATTTCCTACCAGAACCAAAATGTATGTCAGTGTGTACATATTATATGAGTGATTGCAAAAGTGTGTGTGTGTGTGTGTGTGTGTGTGTGTGTGTGTGTGTGTGTGTGTGTGTGTGTGTGTGTGTGTGTGTGTGTGTGTGTGTGTGTGTGTGTGTGTGTCTGTGTGTGTGTCTGTGTGTGTCTGTGAGTGTGTGTGAGTGTGTGTGTGTATGTGCGTGTGCGTGTGTGTATGTGCAAGTGTGTGTGTGTGTATATGTGCGTGTGTGTGTGTATGTGCGTGTGTGTATGTGCGTGTGCGCGTGTTTGCGTGCATTCAAGAAGTCACTGTTGTGGTGAAAGGTGGGACATCAATTAGATGCACCATGCCAGCAAATCACGCTGACAAACAAGCCCCGCCCCCAAGAGGCTCCACCCCCTGACAAATACATGTAATTACTGGGCAAGAAAGGAGAGAGCATCTCTGATTGGCAGAAGTGAAGAACATATGATTGGAGGACAGAAATTAGTACTTTGAATCCCCTCCCGTACCAACCAACCACATGATTTCCATCACCGTCTTTATTTAACACCCAGTGTCTACCATATATGCTATGGTTGCCGGACGGACGATGGTAGTGTAGTGAGTAAAGAAAACAGAAGAGATAGATATAAGAAAATTGAGATAACGATGGAACAAGGAAAGAAGGATTAAACAAATACGAAATCTAGATAAAAGCAAATTAAAGAAAAGAAAAGAAATGAAGAAAACAAGAGGACGAGATTTGTAAAAGAAAAGAAAAAGAAGTGAGTCAAAAACAATGACGCCTAAGTCGGTTCGGGGGGGGGGGGGGAGAAGGTACACGAAGATTACTTCAAGATAAAGAAATTAAGAAATTAGACGGGAGCGATGTTGTGGAACGGAGAAAGAGAGAGAGAGAGAGAGAGAGAGAGAGAGAGAGAGAGAGAGAGAGAGAGAGAGAGAGAGAGAGAGAGAGAGAGAGAGAGAGAGAGAGAGATCAACAAGAAAGTTGAAAGGGTGAGAAAGTTGGATGGGGGAAAAGGGTGAAGGTGATGAGATGGGGGAAGGACCAGGATAGATAGCGGTTGCTGGAAGGTGTGGGAATAAAGCAAGATGATAGTTAGAGCAAAGAAGTTTTGGGCGAAAACTTATAAAAAACAAGTTGACGAAACCAGAATACGCAACGACAGTTGTGACGCTCAAGGGAAAGAAGGGAGGGCAGAGGAGGGGAAGGGAGGGCAGAGGAGGGGAAGGGAGGGCAGAGGAGGGGAAGGGAAGGGAGAGGAGAGGGCAAAGGAAAGTGAAGGAGATTGGAGGAGAGGGGTGGGGAGGAGATGAAAGGAGATCAAGGAGAGGAAGGGAGGGGAGATATAAGTGAGAGAGGAATAGGTAGGGATGGAAAAGGAGGGAAAGTGCTGTGAGGGGACAGAAGAGGGCACGAAAGGGGGGAGGAGAGTGGAATAGAAGAGGAGGGGAAGGGGAGAGTGGAGGGAAAGGGCAGGGAAGGGGAGAGTGGAGGGAAAGGACAGTGGAGGGGAGAAGAACTGGGAGGGAAGAGAGGCATGAAGGAGAGAGGCAAAGAAAGAGCAAGTGAAAAGGAAACAAGGAGAGAGGAGGAAGAGGGAAGTGGTATGAAGGGAGGGCGTAGAAAGGGAGAGGAAGGAAAAGGAGGGAAAGAAAAGGGATGGAAAAGGAAAGGAAAAGGAAAGGAAGGGAAGGGAAGGAAAGGGAAGGGAAGGGAAGGAAAGGGAAGGGAAGGGAAGGGAAAGGGTAAAATAAAAGAAGAGATGGGAAGGAAGATAATAAATTAGATTGGAAAAATGAAAAGAGAAATATAAGAAAAGAGTAAAGGAAGAACATGGAAGGGGGCAGGTGGGAGAGTGGGGAAGGCGAATCAAAGCGAAGAGGGTGAGAGAGGTAGAAGAAGTAAAAGGTGAAAGAAAGAGCGAGACAGGAGGAGTGATAAAAAGGACAGGAAGATGAAAGAGAAGGAAGGGACGCAAGGGTAGCCAAGATTGGGAAAAAAATTGACTTACGACGAGATAAAAATAAAAATAATCAAACGTTATGTCACAGTACGTTCACGCAATGTTGACTGAAACAAAATACATGAAGCGGAACAAAATCACAAAGAACTGAAAAGTCGAACTGGCAGCATAGGAAATAAAAACGAAACAAAAAAGAAATGATAAAGGATTGTAATAATAAAAGATAAACAGAAAAATAAGTAAACAAAAAAATAAAAATTCATTGAGATGACCTATATACAACAGACAAACCGGTAAAAAAAAAAAAAAAAAAAAAAAAAAAATCTTGTTGTGAACAATTGTAAGACGAGGAATCCATGAAAACGAATCTTCAGCATCACAGAGTAAAAGTGAGGAGGGGAAGGGAGACGTGTTGCTACACGTGGGGAAGGAGTCACCTAGTTCCGTGAAGACTAGACTCGAAAGCAAGTAAGTAGAAGAACTTTGTGAGCATTGTGGGTAACAAAAAATCAATATCTGAAGGTCAGCGGGCAGAGGAATATGGATGGAGAGGAAATGGGATAAAATTGATGCCTGACAGGGGGGGAAATACATTTCATTGGTGAAGCCTGAAAAAAAAAAAAAATACAATGGAAAATTGATTAAAATTAGGAATTTTTTCCTAAGGTTACAATATATATATATATATATATATATATATATATATATATATATATATATATATATATATATATATATTTGTATATATATATATATATGTATACATGTATACATGTATATATATATATATATATATATATATATATATATACACACACATATATGCTGGAAGGCATATTTTTCAGAAACGGCGGAAGCCACTGTCAAGCTAATTGAACTAACTAACATCCACCTCAGGAAGAAAAACAGGTTGATGAAAGCAAAACAAACACGAGGAATCAAAACGGATCCACGAAGGAAGACAAACACTTAAAGTAGGACTAAGAGGAGAAGAGACAAAAAAAAAAATCTTAAAAAGCCTGAGAAGGATTAATGTGGAGTGGGAGTGGGAGTGGAAGACAAACCGCTTTGCCCCCCAACAGGCAGAGGAGGGTTAGAATACAGACAATTTCACGAAGAATAAGCCGAAGCAAGAGGAAGCCAAATTTGCAAGAACCATTATACACACGAAAGGAAGGACGAAGAAATGTGAAAAAAAAATTACGAAGAACCGGAAATGATAACCAAACGACACAACACAAAACGCAGACGAAAGAGAAGATGAGAAGTATAGACGGAGGAAACAGCATACCTATTTAAACAAAAGAAAGCCGAGGCGCTGGCAATAAAAGCCATCAGGACTGGGATTTACAACCCCTGAACCTACTTAAAGCCTTCCGATCCAATTGATTGGATACTTCATTAAGAAGTGCGAGGAACAATGTGAATGCAGCCAAGGGGACCCTGTGCGAGGCTAATCGAAATAGCCTCACAGGAGTGCGGTGGCGGCGGTGGGGTGGGGGGAGGGTTGAGCATACAAGATTGAATGAACAACGGTGTGTGATAGCCTGGATACCAAAGGATTTATTAAAAAAAAAATAGGGAGGGGACGTCAAGCTTTGCATATGTCTCTGCAGTTAGAAAGTTGAGAAGAAGTTGAGGAAACTAAGAGCAGGTCTCAGCGAGACGCTCGAGACTTTGTGTGCGAACGCAAACAGAAACCTATGTTCAACGAAACCTCGGGAACAGTAGAGGTAAAGTCTTGGGAAAAACCCTTGGAATATCTCAAGGATTTTATTATGTTAATACAGCTTTTACTGCTATTACTCAGATGCGTTTCCTGCACCTGTATTCAAGTTACGATCAAACGTGTTTTCTTGAACAGAAAAGTATTCCGGATATCCAACACCAAATAAAGCTTAATCTGCGTCGTGGGAACTTTTTGGTTGGCTCAAGACTCAACCTCGATCTCAGCTCTGAGGAGGAAGAGGAGGAGGAGGAGGAAGAGGAGGAAGAGGAAGAAGAGGAGAAAGAGGAGGAAGATGAGGAAGAGTTGGAAGAGAAGGAGGAAGATGAGGAGGAGGAGGAGGAGAAGGAAGGAGGAGGAGGAGGAGGAGGAGGACGAGGAGGAGGAAGAAGAGGAGGAAGAGAAAGAAGAGAAGAGAGAGGAGGAAAATGAGGAAGAGTATGAAGAGGAGGAAGAGGAAGAGGAAGAGGAAGAGGAAGAAAAAGGGAAAGAGGAGTAAGATGATGAAGAGTAGGAAGAGAAGGAGGAAGAAGAAGATGAAGAGGAGGAGTAGAAGGACGAAGAGGAGGAAGTGGAGGAAGAGGAGGAGGAGGAGGAGGAGAAGGACGAAGAGTGGAAGTGGAGGAAGAGGAGGAGGAGGAGGAGGAGGAGGAGGAGGAGGAGGAGGAGGAGGAGGAGGAGGAGGAGGAGGAGGAGGAGGAGGAGAAGGCGGAACAAGGGGCACTCAAGGTCACTGCAGCGAACCTGAAGACAAAGGAAATGTGGCACGTTTGAGGAGAATGATGATCCTCCTTTTTATGAGAGATTTGAGGGCGGGTTCCAGGTTCTCTAGAGGTGATGGTTCTTGAAGACGCCGGAAATCCTCTACGAGAGAACTTCTTCGCCTATTTGACGTGATGGATCGGCAGTTTTCTTTCCGGTGGGCCAGAGGATGGTCCCATATTTGTGCTGAATTATTTACGAGATCATAAAACTGCACTGGAATTGTCATTATGAATACAATATCACAAGAAACGTATGTCAACAAGAAATAAATTACATTTAATGAAATAGGATTAAATATTTTAAATTTCAGTCACTAACAATCTCTGCAAGAAGTATTCCTCTATGATCCACGAACTCGTTCACTTAGGTCCTGCAGTCGAAGTCGTGACCAGAGAGATTACGAGCTTATCTTAAATATCAAATGACTTCAGGAGTAAAACTTTTGATACGATTGTTCTGGAAAGCCCCCAATAAGGTGAAGACGTTTCACTTCCAGGTCGATGTGCGTTTCTACGTAAGTGCTTAAGACTTTGATGGAGGAACACAAAGGAGCCCAAGCGAAATTTTATCTTATTTTATCATATCTTATTTACTATTTTTTTTTGGGGGGGGGGGGTGTTGAGAAGGCACACGTGCAGAAACGAACTCACTGGATGATAAAAGGATTCCGTTTTCTCAAAACAGAAAACGGTGGTAGGAAAGGTTACCTGTCTTAATGATAATGTACGAAAATGACAAAGGAAAGGATTTGTCGTCTAGTTAGCTTCTCTAACCAGTCGGCATATTCATTCAATGCAACCATACCACTAAATAGAATGCTGGACACTTTTGACCTCTACCGTCCCTCTTCTTTAAATCTCTCCTTTATCACTTCTACGACTACAGCTCTTCGGTACGATATTGTCCATGAGAACAGAAACGTTGGTTATTTAAAAAATAATAATAATAATAATCTTTTGGCTGACGGTTGATGGTTCCAACCATCTACGTAGAATAACTCGACCCCCCTTCCAGTACGATTATATACTTTTAATATTCTATCCTGGCTACGATCAGACAATTTCATTCAGCTGAAGGGTGTAGGCCATCATGCCAATAGGGTTACGGCTAAGAGAGGATCCTCAGCTGAATAAAATCGCTTGGCGTTGGCCAAAATTAAAACCCGTAAAACGTGTCATCTCAAGGAAAAGGTTAGTTAAGTTGCACGCACTACGAAAGAGCGATCCTTTGACCCATTTACATATCTTAATGTCTTGTCAGATTTCCTTAACTTTAGAATACATTTACTGTGACGGTCTACATGCATACGCACCTTTTTCTAGAGTGAGTTGGTTCAATAATTTTTGTTCAAACTTGCATCAGAATATTTCATTAAACTTAGAAAGAGATCTAGTTTCAGTTTAGGTTCAGAAATAGGTTCTAGGTTAACAGGAATTAACAGATTTATTTTAACCATGACCTGAGTTAGGGTAACCAAATGGATAATTTAAATTTATGACCAAAAACTACATACATACATACATATACCAAGGCTTTTTTCCCCCTTCCAAGGGAGGTAGCCAAAAAGGGAAAGGCACAAAAACACTCCCACCCATTTCATCCCTAAATACACTCCACACCCCTCCCACCCTTCCTCTCATCTGAGCACCTCCTGGATGACGGGTCATCCCTGCACCCTGCCCACTGCCCTGGGTCAGAAGCAGTGTCGCAAGACACAGTACATCCACAGCGAGGCCGCTTCATTTAATCGGCGACCCCCCCTCTCCGTCCCCCTTTGCATATAAGGCGAGGACGGGGAGAAATCCCTTCGGGCTGCGTCAAAAATTACTCACACATACTACCCCACCCCCCACTTCCCCGCCCATTCCTCCTCATGCAGTCACAACATCATCCATATACAACCATTCTCCACTCACCTCTGTCTTCCGTCCTCTCCCTTCCTTCCTCAACAGACATTCCCCTCTTCCCCAAAGCCCCCTTCACCCCATCCATCCACCTCATCCTAGGACGTCCCCTCATGTTCACTCCCTCCACATCTGCCTTCCATACCTCTTTTACTAGTCTTTCTTCACTCATTCTTTCCATGTGTCCAAACCATCCTAATATTCTTTCATCGACCCTATCTCCCAAATCCTTTTTCACCCCTGTTCTCCTCCTCACCTCCTCATTTCTCACTCTATCTAGCCTAGTAACCCCCACCATACTTCTCAGACACCTCATCTCAAACACATTCAAACTCCTTCTCTCTTCTTCTCTTATGTTCCACGTTTCTGCCCCATACAGTGCTGTTGGCACAATCACTCCTTCATACAGTCTCCTCTTCGCATCCATTCCCAAATGTCTATTCCTCATTACACTCTTTAAACCACCAAGGCATTTACTCGCTTCTCTCAATCTACATTCTACCTCCACCTTCACTCCACCTTTTCCTGCTACACTTGCACCCAAGTATCTAAAACTATCCACTTCCTCCAGTCGCTCTCCCTTAATGTTCACTTCCAGTCTACTGCCACTTTCACCCCTTGTACATCTCATCACCTTACTTTTACCCACATTTATCTTTAGCTTTCTTCTATCACATATTCTCCCAAACTCTGCCACCAGCTTCCTCAATCCCTCCTCTGACCCTGCCACAAGCGCAGTGTCGTCCGCAAACAACAGCTGGCTCACCTCCCACTTTTCTCCATTTTCTTTAACCATCTCCAATCCCTGACTCACTACCCTAGCATTCACCTCTCGCACCACCCCATCCATGTATAAGTTGAACAGCCAGGGCGACATAACGCATCCTTGACGAAGTCCCACCTTTACTTCAAACCACTCACTCTCTCCATTTCTAATCCTAACACATGCTCTACTACTCTCATAAAAACTCTTGACAGCTCCCAAAAGCTTTCCTCCTATCCCATAAATCTGCATAACCTCCCACAGTGCCTTTCTGTCTACCCTATCATAAGCCTTTTCCAGATCCATGAAAGCCCAAAAAACATCCTTCCCCTTTCCTATAGCTTTCTCACATATCTGTCTTACCACAAAGATCTGATCTACACAACCTCTACCCGTCCTAAATCCACACTGTTCCTCACCAATTACTCCTTCTGTTCCTCTCCTAATCCTCTCAATTAAGATCCTCCCATAAGCCTTCCCTACTACACTCAACAGGCTAATCCCTCTGAAATTACTACATTCACACTTGTCCCCTTTTCCCTTGTAAAGAGGAACTATACAGGCACTACTCCAGTCCTCCGGTACTCTACCCTCTCTCCAGCAAACATTAAATAACCTCACCAACCAGTCCACCATCACTGCACCTCCCTTTTTCAGACATTCTGCATGACATCCATCCAGACCAGGTGCCTTACCTGCTTTCATCATCTTTACAGCTGCCTTCACCTCATCCTTCCTTATTTCTCCTCCATTCTCCTCACTCATCACTCTCATTTTCTTCGCATTTCCCACTGCAGCTATCTTTCCTTCCCTATCCTCCTTCACATTCAGCAACTCCCTAAAATATTCTGCCCATCTTCCCCCCACTGCCATCTCTTCCATTATCAACTCTCCATCTGTACCTTTTACCTTTTCTTCCCTACTTGATTCGCCTCCTCTTCCTCTCTTAATTTCTTTCCAAAACATCTTTTTATTACTTTCAAAATTTTCTGTCATACTCCTACCCCATTTCACATCTGCTCTCCTCTTTGCCTCCTTTACCTTTTGCTTTACTTCTCTTTTCTTTTCTTTGTACATCTCATATGACTCCCCTGTCCTCTTTTGTAACCAATCTGTGAATGCTCGCTTCTTCTCTTCTACAGCCTTCTTTGTTTCCTCATCCCACCATTCACTACCCTTTCTTCTATTTCCCCCTGTCCTTCTTGTTCCACACACCATCCTTGCACACTTTAAGACTCCCTCCTTGAACCATCCCCATTCCTCCTCCACACCCATCTCTGCTCTATCCTTTACTCCCTCCCACTCCTCCTTCAGCTTCTTTTCGTACTCCTTCTCCTTTTCCTTTTCATTCAAGGAGTTCACTCTAAGAACCTCCCTACCTTTTGTCCCTTTCCTCCTTCTCCATCTATCCTCCACTCTCAGCTTACCTTCCACCAAAAAATGATCTGATATTCCCCCACCCTCTCCCCTTAGCACATGTACATCCTTAACTCTTCCTATCATAATCCTATTTACCACTACATAATCCATTAGCGCTCTATCTACCACCCTTCCCTCCACCACCCTCTCCCATGTGTACTTATGCTTGACTTTCTTCCGAAACACTGTATTTGCTATCATCAACTCTCTTTGTAGACACATTTCCACCATCAACTCTCCACTACGATTCTTTCCTGGAACTCCACACTTCCCTACCACTCCATCTATTGGACCATTTCCCACCCTAGCATTAAGGTCTCCCAGTACTATTGTTATTGTGGCAAAGTAGCATGCAGTCAATACTTTAGGGTCTATATGGGGTGCCCCTACGGACCAGAGCCACACATCATTTTGTCTATGATAGAAGAAATTCTGTTCATAGAGAAATGATGACACTTTTTATACTACGACTGTCCCTCCGTTATGCTGTCCCCCAACCCCTTGTTGCTGTCCTGTACCATTTCTCTGAGTATTCTCTTTCTGATTGGGGGAATTCCCTGTGGTGGGGGAAAAGAATACTGCCACCAAGTTTTCCCACTTGGATCGTAAGAGGCGAGAAGAAAGGGACGGGGAGAGGGACTAGGCATCCTTCTCCCTGTAGCCCCAAGGGGCAAATTCCTAAAAATCAAAGGAAAGGCATAAGGGGTGCTGGAGGGCCTCGGGCCAGCACCCTAAGGTTTGGGTCTTTTAATGTGCGTGGATGTGGTACAGATGAGAGTAAAAGGGAAGAGATAGGTAGTATGTTTGTGAGAAGAAAGTTGGATGTGTTGGCTTTGAGTGAAACTAAGTTGAAAGGGAAGGGTGAGTGTAAGTTTGGGAGTGTAAGTGGGAGGTTATCAGGAGTGAAGAGAGGGCGAGGGAGGGAAGGGGTGGCTATTCTAGTAAGTGAGGAGATAGGTAAAGGGGTAGTGGAGTGGAAGGAGGTTTCCTCAAGGATAATGTGGATGAAGGTGAAACTGGGAAAGGAGATGTGGGTCTTTGTAAGTGCATATGGGCCGGGCAGTGAGAAGAACATGGAAGAAAGGGAGGCCTTTTGGATAGATTTAAATGAGTGCATAGAGGGTTTAGGAAGAAATGTCAATGTAATAGACCAAAAACTAGAAAAGGTAAAACTCGTTTTTCCATTAAGATGTTCACTCGAAGAAGAGGAGTTCCCAAGAATTAAATGAAAATGTTTCCTAAGAACAAGTAATAATATTCCTTAGATTCTTTTCCTCTGACTAACGACAGACGATTGCATTCAGCTTACGGATGTTTCTGGTTTTGAAAAAGGAAGATAATAATTATACCGTGACAGAAATAACAAAAAATAACACAGGCATTAAAAGAAAACCTCACTGACGACAAAAATACCAAATGGTACAACAAATACACCCTCTAAATCAACGACTGCATTGCTGCCATCATAACGAAACAGGAAAAAACAGCCGAAGACAAATATAGCTGGCGACCACCAAAAACTCAAGAACGGAGGCGGCACGAAGGAGATCAAGCATGGAAGGGGCAAGCTTCCACTTGTGTGTGTCTGGAGACCAAGAAGTAGGAGGGAGACTCTTTGGAAAAAGTGCAGAAGCTCTTAGTCTGGCCCAAGACGTTGAGATGTTCATGTATGCACGTGTGCGTGTATAGGAGTAGGTGGGAATGGTAGGGATGGGGATGAAGGCGTAGTGGGGTGGTAGGACATGTGTGAAGTTCTACCCGGTCATAACGAGATCCGGAGGAGTTGGCAGCTTTCGACTCCTGGGTACAAATGCCCGAAATTCTTCGCTGTTTCGCCTTTGATATTCCTTTCCGCTGCTGTTACATTCTTCCCTGTATGTCTCTCTTCCTTCCTCTTTTTCTCTTTTCCTCCCTCTGTCTCTCTCTCCCTCCCTCTTTCTCTCCCCCTCTCATTTCCTCCCTCTAATCCTCTTCTCTCCCTTCTTCACTCTCTCCCTCCATCCCTTCCTCACCATTTCCTTCCTCTCTCTCCCTCCCTTCCTCCCTCCCTCCCTTTCTCCCTCCCTCCCTACCTTCCTCTCTCCCTCCCTTCTTCCCTCCCTCCCTCCCTACATATCTCCCTCCCTACCACCTCTCTCTCCCTCTCTCTCTCTCTCCCTCTCTCTCTCTCTCTCTCTCTCTCTCTCTCTCTCTCTCTCTCTCTCTCTCTCTCTCTCTCTCTCTCTCTCTCTCCCTCTCTCTCTCTTTCTTTCTGTTTTATCTCCCCTTCTGTCTTCGTCTTCCTTTCCCCTCTCTCATTCCCATCTCTCTCTCTCTCTCTCTCTGTGTGTGTGTGTGTGTGTGTGTGTGTGTGTGTGTGTGTGTGTGTGTGTGTGTGTGTGTGTGTGTGTGTGTGTGTGTGTGTGTGTGTGTGTGTGTGTGTGTGTGTGTGTCTCATTTCATCTGTCTGTCTCTATTTCTTCTGAAGAATCTATGTTTCTCTTTCTTTTTAGTTAGTTTTGAGTTATCAACGGTTCCATTAACATTTTTTTTTTCGTATAGTCTACCTGTTATGTCTCTATTCTATATGATTTATAACAAACTCCCCATATTTAGACTATAATGTAAAAAAAATTTCTAGGTACTTTCTCACATGCATATATACTTTTCACTTTGACTATTTTTTTTCCTGAATTCTTTATATGCCAATTATTTCTTCCGCTTTTCCCGTTATTTTCTAATCCTTTGATTAACACTCGTTTCAATTCCCTTTCGTTTGTGTCAAAACGATTGAATGTAAAAGAAAAGGAGAAAAAGAACGCTTTGGAAACTTAGGAATTCAATCTCTATTAAAAAAAACAAAAAAAAACGAAAAGTGATTCGGCATGATCACGTTCCTCACTTCCCTTCCTTCCCTGATCAACGTTTTTGTGTTTCATCGTGTCATATACCTTCTTTGCATCTATGAAGGGCAACTCAACTTTTTCATCAAAATTCTATTTTTCATTTTTTTTTTTAATGGAGATGTTATATCCATACATATAACCATACAGCTATACCTCTGTCTATGAATTAAAATGTAATATCTACTATCAATACTTGTTAATATCGCGAATTGGTAAAATACTCAACCCCAAATTCAGGTATGAATAGAAGTGGGAAATCAAGCAGTTGATTAAATTGATTTTGTCAGATTACTGTATGGGGCAGAAACGTGGAACATAAGAGAAGAAGAGAGA
>NC_134815.1:43285369-43292869 GCF_046742065.1 Oratosquilla oratoria | reverse complement strand
ACCTTTTTACTATCTCCCTCTTAACTCGCCAAATTTTATGCCAACCTGTGGTACTGAAGGACTTTTCCTGCCCTCCCTTTTTGAAGACGCTGATGATGACGATGATGGTGACATGGCGTTATCTAAGATTTTGTTTTTTATCTGGTTATGCGTTAATTAGCGTGGATTTAAGCAAACAGCCTCGCCTACTCACGCGCCTTTCCCTCATCAACTACCTGACCGTGAGCACCACATCACTCTTGAAAGAATCTAATCCTCTATTTATCTTTATTTGGCGAAACATTTCATCTTTTAATTTTTTCCAGGTTTTGCTTTGGAAGGTTCCGGTTTAAATCTATCTAATTATCTTTTCCTTTTATTTTATTTTCTATTTATTAGTTTTTTTATCTTATTTGTTACGTCAATGTGCCAAGTCTGAAAAGACGGTAACTTATCTTCGTTCCCTCATTTTCTCGACTGCAAACTTGATCAAACAAGAAATCTTGCAACAAAATCTATAGAGCTCTCAATAATTCAGTTTCAAAAACCGTATGAGTTTTATACCAGACTGCATTAATCCTAATTCTAGTAAGATAAGAACAATAAAATAAGTAGAAAAACTATAATTTCATAATATCAATTTTTCACCAAACCATATCTTTACCAGTTACAGTATGATAAGATTGTGAAAAGAAAAGCTTTTTGATTTCTTGAGATGATTTCATGGAATCCATTGAAGCTCACGCATATCTTGGTGGGAAACGGTCCTCCATTAAGTTAAACTGAACAGACGATAAGGATCTTGTACTCCTTAACCCATTCAACTCGTCAGCCGCTTGTGGTGTAGATACGAAAAACCGGATATGGTTCGCACCGCCAGCTGCCATCCAGACTCCTTGCACCTTTGCCCTAAGTTGACCTGTGTCCCATTTTTTCCCACTTGCGCCTTCATCCCAGACTACACTGGCCTCGTTCGCTCCCTTTCGTTGCTCATCACTCCCCCATCCCCACCCATTCCCTCCTGACCCTCCTTCCCGTTTCCTCCCTCCCTCCTTCCCTTCCCTAAAGTCACTCACTCCTCTCCCTTCCTCCCTCTCTCCAGTCAACTCTCTTCCTACATGTCGCGACCTATTCTGACTATCCATCTACCCTTCCTGGTTTCCTTTCCTTTATTTTTTTTTTCTTCTTTTTCAATTTCCTTCGTCAGGTTCCCATTCCAGTCGTCTTTCTCCTCGTTTTCCATCGTCTCCAGCTTTATTGGTCCTCTGCCTCTTCCATCTTCTTTATTTCCTGCTGTCGCCTTTGTGTGTGTCCTTTTTTTCATCACCTTGTCCTCGTTCCTTTTCTTCCACATTCTATATCCGCTCTCGCCTGTTGCTCCGATCTTTTCTTCTTTAAACTCGAGGTTTTCTCTTTCCTTTTATTCCATTTCCTCTTCCTTCATATCTTATATATATATATATATCATATATATTGTTCTCTTTTTCTAATATATTGTATATACTATATATATATAATATATATATATATGTGTCCTTCAAGTGTTTCATATATATATATATATACTATATATATATATATACATATATATATATATATACATATATATATATATATATATATATATATATATATATATATATATATATATATACGGTATATCATTGAATCGTACACTATTTCAACCAGCTCTCCAATTGCTCTATTAATTTCGACCTGGTCAATACTACCCAAGTGCTTCCTCGTCTCACCACTCCCTCCCCTCCTACTCTTTCTCACTACTCTCCTGACCTCCCTCCTACACCACCACCTTTTTCCTTCCTTCCTACCTTTCCTTCTTTTCTCCCATCCTCCCTCTTTCTCTCACACCCACCCTCACTCCCTCCCTTCCACACTCCTCCTTACTGCCTATTCTTTCCATCCACTCTTGATTCTCCATTTCCACCCACTTGTCCACCCTCCCATTCCCTCTTCCCTCCTTTTCTCTCTCTCCCTCCTAATGGTCGACATCTATTTTGTCCCTCCAGTTGCTAGTATTTCCTTATCTAACTCTATCTGTCACTTCTCTCTTCTCATTTCTCTGTCATTCTGCCCATCCCTCGGCCAGTGAATCCCAGGCTGTTCTCTCACAAACGCTCCGACTTATGCACTACTGTTTCTTAGCCTCTAGTGGACCCTTTCAACACTGAACAAAACAGTCTGGTATCCGCTAACGACTATTCGTTATCGGTCCGGAAACCCTCCTAGGGACCCTAAGAACCCTAAGAACCCTCCTAAGAACCCTAAGAACCTCAGAACCTCCAAATACCCGAGTTGAGGACTACTGGTGACTCTAGCCAACCTCCATTCCTTCCATCTTCGAATTATATATTTGTCAGTCTGTCCTTATTCTTCCTCCGCCTCTTCTTCATTGCCCATTTCCAACTCCCCAACCTTCTTGTTCCTTCCTTTGTTTCTCATTTGCTCACTTCTATTTGCCTCTCGTTAATTAACGTCTGTATTATAATATTTCGACATTGGTTGTCTCTGTCTTTCGCTCCATGTCTTCTTCATGTTGAATTCGATTCCTCTACTTCTTTGGATCTATTCTCCTTTTGTTTTCTTTCTCTTCTGTTATTATAATGACGTTCGGATTCCTCTTTCTTCTTTTCCATTCCCGCAAATCTGACTCGGAGACATTTCGACGTTTTCTGTTTTTCTATATTCAATGAGCAGTGTGGCGGGGTCAAGGATGACCTTCCATCCATAATGATCAAAGGCAGAATGGACAAAGACATGAGCATAAGGTGGGTGACGTGTGGGTGTATATGTCTTGATGAAGCTAACCCTTCTATAAGAGGAGGTGGTTTTTTAATATATGTATGTATGAAACCTCGCTGGCTGAGCGGGTTAGGGCGTCGTTACTTGCGGCGAAGGTCGAGGTGAGGGCGGTTCGAACCCTGCCACCGGCGAAGTTGAACTAAGGGCATGGTTCATTAAATTCCATGCTACAAAGCCCTCTGTGAGGGGCACCATCCTAGCCTCCCGAGAGGGGGGAGTGTGTGACGTTAAACCATATAATCATCTTCATCATGATGTAATTGTGCCGTTTTTGGAACAACAATAACAAATGTATGTATCTGAATCATATTATATAATATTGGCATATGGCGGAAGCTGTAAAAAAAATCGACAAAGCCTCCTAAAAATAAAATTGTTGATAGACTCCTGGCAACGATAGTGTAATTTCTTGCAAGACAGAATATAATAAATTCTGATGTTTTTCTTACTATTTTGAAAGAAATCTGGAGAAAGGATTTTTTACTTAATGTAATTATACAAATATAAGACTACATCGCCATATCTCCAGCGCTATTCACACTTAATATTTTGAGAAATATTTTCATTGCTAACATTTGCAAGGTTAATAAGCTTAACGCTGTAATTAAGTTCAGATAAATGTAATTGAAAAGAACTACAAAGTTATAAGTCAAGTAAGTGTTTTAAGACAAGCGAGTTCTTTTCAAAGGCTTCATAAAACAGTTTAGCTCTAACAAATATTTTCGCCTTTAACAAGGCGCCATAAACACACAATTTAACTTTTAATTAACTTGACTTCAGTCCGAAAGAAAAAAATAAAAAGTGCCATTTTTGGCTCACGTTTTCTTGAGAAAGTGGAAAGCCTTTAAACACGGCCGAAGTCCTGAAAGATTCAAAAGTATATATATATGTTTTTTCAAAGGAACTAGTTTGTACACAGCTATGTTATGCGTTATTCAACTTCAATTCAAATACGCCTTTTAAAGATTCTGTTTTGCACAGCGCCATATGATTTTATTCTCCTGGGAGACATCTTTTGATCTAAGAGGATTAAATCTAGATCTATCAATCTCTATTAATGATTTTGTTCTGATTGGCGCATAGTGATTCTATATAGCGAAGGAATGGACCTCAAGCCTAGTGGCAGGTACTTTCCTTTTATAACCTGTTCTTCCTCTCCAAAATTTCCCTTTTTTTTTTTCTTTCTCATCGAGTCTGTTTGAGCTCACTTAAGGGTGTGATTACATTTTGCTAAACCAACGTAACTTTCGTCTCGCTACTATTCCCCATATTCCCCACTTTTGGATTCTTTCTATCTAGTCAAACACACACGCGCACAAACACAAACACGCATACAATACAACACATTAAAAAAAATAATAATACTTTCATTTCTCCCCTCCATTATCCATCCCATCTATCACAAACCAACCCCTCAACTTTGTGTCAATTAAGGTTTCGTTTATCGTTCTTACTTAACATTTTTCCTACGATGTTCCTCTTTGTCATAGTCGTTCATTATACCCGTGTAGATACACACTATTTAAGTGATGAGACTTATGATTGCGTCACCCAAACCTTCGTCCTCTCGGGAAAGACATTCTCATGTCGAAAGAGCCTCACTACCTAGAGCGTCACGTGATCATGTGCTTAGAGGTCAACGCGACGGAGGAGGGTTGGGCATTGTTATGTATATCGCTCCATCATTGCAAGACTGTCGTAACTCAAATTTCGTGATTTTTCAGGAGAAGCATTTTAAAGTATCTAAATCCTATAACTTTAATAATTTTACCCTAAGCAATAAAACTTACCATCTTGATTAGGTAAATAGGACTCCACTTAGACTTACGACTTTATTACCAAAAGACGCAGAATTATTCGGCGTCCTTATAAACCATTGTAACTCTATACTTGAAATTTTTGAGTTACGACAGTCTTGCAATGATGGAGCGATATAACGTAACCACGGAAACCCTTCAGGAGGTACGAGTGTGTGTGTTCACCTGGCCAACACCTTACGGTCTTTGTATAAGCGTACCATAAAAGGTACTTCGGACTTTCTTTAGCCCTGCTAAGCCTCCTAACATGTAGTTCAACACGGACACATCCTGCCAGATCCAAGTAACTCGTTTCCCGTGTTCCTGTTTCGGCCCCTGGGGATCCAGACGGAGTCTCGAACTCCCTCAGGAAGACCTCAATCGATCTCGCACAGTTTTATTGTAACGTGATACGGAGGAGCCTTCAACAGATCCTACTCCAGCTGGTAACGCTAGAAGCCCTGCTATCTTAATGAGTTCTAAATTCGTTTCCTTGTGCGAAGGATTTCGTAAGGGTCTTGTGATTTCGTTTCGACCGTCCAGGGTTTTCCTGAAACACAATACAATGATCGTACACCATCTTGATGGAATTGGTTGTTAGAAAAAGCATGTAAGAATGGTAATAATCGTGTAGGATTCATCGAATAGATGTATTCTGTGAAAATCTGTGTCAAACCTGCCATGTTATCGGATTACAAAGACAAATTGGTAATTTCAGGCGTCGTGTACTTTTCATCTCTATTACTGAAGCCTCCTGAAGTTCTTCAGGTTTTCACGTCAACAACGCTGCCCGTATTGCAATTACCTTGTCAGGCTGACTAGATAGGATTTTTCTTTTTGTCTCATGGTGCAACCTCTTTTTTTGGATAGCCCTCGCTAAACATAGATATCTTCGTTAGTATATTTTTTTCTCTTCGTGGCCTTGCTGTGGATGTGCTGTGTCTTGCGACACTGCTTCTGACCCAGGGCAGTGGACAAGGTGCAGGGATGACCCGTCATTCAGGAGGTGCTAAGATAAGAGGGAGGGTGGAGGGGTGTGGAGTGTATTCAGGGATGGAATGGGTGGGAATGATTTTATGCCTTTTTCTTTTTGGCTACCCCCCTTGTAAGGGGGAAAAAGCCTAGGTATATGTATGTATGTATGTCTTCCCTAACCATTGCTGATACTTTGTGGATTTTGTCCCATATGAAACCAGGCGATTTCATTCAGCCGAGTCTAAGTCTTGTGAGTGAATGAAATGGCGTTATACTTTCTTACGCTATCAGAAAATATACGAATTACTTCGTTTCATCTTGGTAGTCTACTATTTCTGGATGTAATGAAATATGTGAAGTGGTCAAGAGGCATGGTTGGTAAATTAATGTTTACGTTCTGATGGGGCTTAGTTCAGTATAGGTTCTTGAAACATTTGCTCTGAGTTTAAGTAACTCTGTAAGGAGGATTTGATACTCAGAGCAATATTACCGAGAATTGAATTCTCAGAGCAAAAATAACTGTTATTACCTTGCCTTTCGGTTATATTTGCAGAGGAAGGAAGATCTACACCCTTCTTTTTTTAAGTAATTTCAAATTTTATCTTTACCTTCACAGACTGGTACAATAAACTACTCGTGTGTCATTACAATTGCATTATTCCTAAAGTACTTTTGTAGTACATATTCTAATATTCTGATAGGAGGAGGGGTGCCTAATACATACATACATACATATACCAAAGGCTTTTTCCCTCTACACGGGGGGTAGCCTAATGACTACATTTAAGATGGATCTATCCCAAAGCAGAATTCCCCTTTATATACATTCACCTGTACCCTAATTAAGGGATGGGGAACGTCCGATTTACGTAAGCATTTGGTGATGCCCGCTAGAGTAGGTACAGACTTGACTCAAACTCAATAAATCTCGGTCCTAGGAGTTATTTTATTTTCTAGCAAGATGAAATGATACTGCATCATTATAATAACGCGTAAATTTTAAGTTAAGAGCAAGTTAAATGTTTGATGAAAACATAAATCGTCTTTTTAAACTAATACTTTTGCACGGTCAGCGAATGATGCTATAAACATTCAAATGGCCCTGGTTAGGAAAGAAGTCCCCCCCCCACCTCTACGCTGATACTTGGAGTTGGACTTACGCAACAGAAAGATAAGTGAGCCCTACTATACTAGCTGGTATTTGATAGAAGATTGACAACAATCATCCAACAAACACTGTACTGCTTCATTTTATTGTGAAACATTTCCTTCTTTGTCGAGCTCCTCTGGGGAAGACCTTGATGAAACGAGTCTTTGTCAGAAAAGAGGAAAGTATAGAGTGATGGAGTCTCCTCACTGCTGAGGAAAGTGAGTCAGTAAACAGACTGGCAAGGTTTTTAATTTACTAAAATAATCATCCACTCTAGGAAGAAATATCAAAGAATATTGTACAATTATTTCAACTCATTACATTTTTGTAGGCGTCATTCTAAGAATCTTCTCTTTTGGTTTTTTATTTCAGTTGATTTCATAATTTTTCCTTAAGAATAGTTCTGGAAAATGACAACATTTTCTAGACGTCACTCAAAGAATCTTCTCTTTTGGGTTTTTATTTCAGTTGATTTCATCATTTTTTGTTAAGAATAGTTCTGGGAAATAACAACTTGCATTTACAGAATTATAATTCATTATAAATGATCGATCAGCGAATGGTGATAATTCAACAAGAACGCGATTCAGTAATCCGAACTAATTTCTGAAAAAAAATCATTAGATTTGATTGGAACTAATAGACGTCCTGTTCGTTTTAGTATAATCTTCCTAAAACACGTTCTAATTGAATATTTCAGTCTACGTTTTTAATGTTGTTGGTGAGTGGTACCATACTAAGGTTTACAAAAAAAAAAAAAAAAAAAAAGACATTTGCACT
>NC_134815.1:43272869-43280369 GCF_046742065.1 Oratosquilla oratoria | reverse complement strand
ACTTTTATAGATCTGTGTCTTGGAACAGGGTTGCATGTGTGTGCATACATTTGTACGAACACAAAACAAACACACACACACACACTCACTCACTCACTCACACACTCACACACTCACTCACACTCACTCACACACTCACTCACTCACACACACACACACACACACACACACACACACACACACACACACACACACACACACACACACACACACACATATCACCTTATATTCAGTACACTGAACACCCATTATCTCCGGGTTCAGATCGTATCTTTCTGAAACTTGGGTTTTATCCTAAGCCAGTACCTTTCCCTTTATGTCAGCTTATATCACCACAACGTCTATTCAACTGCAGCTCCATCATTGTCGTGGTAAACAATATCAACGAGAGAAATATCGACGTGAAAAAGATAAACTATCTGTAAAGAGTATATTAAAACTCAGCTGGTTTTATCCTAAGTCAGTACCTTTTTCTTTATGTCAGCTTTTGTCACCACGGCGTCTATTCAACTGCAGCTCCACCATTGTCGTGGTAAACAATATCAACGAGAGAAATATCGACGTGAAAAAGATAAACTATCTGTAAAGAGTATATTAAAACTCAGCTCTTCAATTTTATTCTTTCAACAATTAAGTCTCTTGTGGACAAATGGGTCTCTCTTGCACCATACAGTTTTTATTTTCAATGAAGACATTTGGTGCAAACGGTATTAAAAAGTTATCTCGATCAGATAATAACGATTAATCCCTATTGGATTACTGGATCGTTGTTTGGATCATTTGAGGATTTCGTTCTGGTTAATGCCACAAAATTTCTTTCAGCTTTGGGAAATCTATGGTTTAAAAGCAATGCAAAACTAACTTGAAGAATCTATAACTAGCACTCGCTTGGGAAAGCGTGTGACTTTTGTACATATTAAACTGTTCTCTTTCTTGGACATCGTCTGGCATAACTGAAAACGCGTTTACGTCACTTGTTTTGCTTTTATCTGCGCGCGTTGCCAAACCGATGCTTGTGCACCCGTCTCTTTCGCCTGTCACGTCCTAGCAGAACCTCGTCTCTTCCCTGGTCACACTAGGCGACACAATTGTGAGCAAGACTCCTCCTTGACCACGAAGGATTCCATGTGCCCTTTGAGAGGCTTACGTGAGGTGAAGCAATGCCTCGGTGGCAAGACTTTTTTTTTTTTTTTTCCAGTTGCAATCTCCGAGATGAGGACGATCCGTGAAAGACGACCTAACCTCTATGCGAGGTGACGGGAGCAGGGGCTGGACAATAGCGACAAAATCTCACCAGGATCAGGAGCTTTTGTGAAGACAGTCGGACAACGCGAAGGAGGATGTCACGGCGTGGCTCTTTCCCTGTGATTTCCAGAAGCTCAGGCGTTTATTTTGAAAAACTGAAAATATATTGTGATTTACCCTGACGTTGACTGGTTGAATATATATATATATATATATATATATATATATATATATATATATATATATATATATATATATATATATATATATATATATATACCAACGTCTTTTTCCCTTTACATGGGAGGTAGCCAAAAACAAAGACATAGAATCCACTCCCACCCACTCTATCCCCACATACTCCACTCCCATTCACTTCCCTCCCTCCCTCTTATCTTGGCTCCTCTTAGATGACGGGTCATCCCCTGTATCTCCCCCCCCCCTTCCCTGGGTCGGAAGCAATGTAGTAAGACACAGCACATCTACAGCAAGACCGTTTCATTTACTTGGCGACTCCCCCCCCCCTCTCCGTCCCCTCATGCAGAAAAAGAGAAGAATGGGAGACATCTGTTCGGGCTGCGCCAAAATATCATTCATACATACTCCCTCACCCTCATTCACCACCAACTCCCCCTCATGCATCACAGCATTATCCATACACAACCATTCTCCATTCACCCCTATCCTCTGTCTTCTCCTTTCCTCAACGGACATTCCCCTCTTTCCCAATGCCCCTTTTACCCCCATCCATACATCTCATCCTTGGTCGCCACACTTCTCCCCCCTCTGCCTTCCACACCTCTTTTACTAATATATATATATATATATATATATATATATATATATATATATATAATATATATATACATTTCAAGAAATCTACAGCGACAATGGCGTTGTTGAGTTTATATTGGAGCTTTAATTTCTCTCGTGCTACGGATCACGGCTACATGAAATGACCTCTCCCAGTGTTCGGCCAATGTACGGCCTGTATTTAAACCCTGTAATCACCAACTATTGTTACTCCCTCCCTGAGGATGACCGAGTAAGGTCGAAATACGTATAGGAGAATTAAAAAAGAGAAAACCACACCCAATGTCTTTTGGACACCTTCTCAGCTATTTGGAGTCACCACAGAAACTTGTTGCACGAGAGAAATTAAAGCTCCAATATAAACTCAACAACGCCATTGTCGCTGTAGATTTCTTGAAATCATGTATACAACATGGCCTCCTACCAAAAAATATATATATATATATATGTATGTATATATACACACACACACATATATATATATATATATATATATATATATATATATATATATACACGTTATGTCCTCTGTTTACAAATAAGACGAGAAAGCCATGAGGAATATCATTCAACGTATTGTTCTACCCACCGATCCCGAAGCACACATCAAACTCACATTTTATTACAAGTCCACACGAACCTCAAACCTAGTAATGAAGAATAGCTGCCTCACACCAACATATACACTTCAGGATGTGAACCTAGTAGATCAATATACTTGCAATATTAGTGATTGCAGTCGCCTACCTACCAAGAATATAGGTTTCACTACCACCACACTGTCCAAAAGAATATCAACACACAGGATGGAGCAATACGTCGCCATAACAACATAATACACGGACAAACACTGAGCAGAATACAGACGAAAGAAAATACTGTAATCCTACACAGAGAACATGATACCAGGAGATTAAGATTAGCGGAAGCCGTATACATTCACAACGTAAAACCTGTCATCAACATTAAACAAATACCCTCAGCTAGAAACTGACAAGCAGCAACACACAGAGCTCCACAACGACTTGGACAAACAGCACCCCACGTAGTGCCACCTTCCGCCACATTCCTCAAAAAGGTTACCTCCCCTAAGGCCGTACAAATGTTACCTCCCCCAGTGCCGACATAAACCAAATAGAATAACCATGTCGACTTAACACAACTGTACCTACACTTTCAACGTAGGACTACGCTACTGGACATGGCAGAAAGACGTCTCGAGTTAACATGGACTTTAATAATCTACTTAGTACCCTCCAGAACATCGTCAGAAAATTTGAAAAGATAAACTGCAAATTGAATGATGCTGTAACTGTTGTCGACTACAATAGAACATATATTCTGAATGGCCTTTACCCCCCCCCCAAAAAAAAAATTATATATACACATATATACATATATATATATATATATATATATATATGTATATATGTATATATATATATATATGTATATATATATCTATGTATACATACACACACACATGTGCATGTCTATATATATATAGACATGCACATACTTTGATTACAATCTTGTTTTTCGAATCTACGAAAGTCAACTTATTTTCGCGCCATATATTGAGAAGATGAATGACAAACTAAAAGAGATCAAACCTATACAAATTTTAGATACATTGTTGAAATGTTCACAACAGTTGACTAGGCTCAACAAAGTGTAACGCTGTTATAAATCTGAAATCTAAGAGAGATCTTAACACATATTGAAATACATCTTTAAGCTAATTTTGGATGTTGGAAGCGTCGTGAAACAAAGAGAAAGTTATATTTCGACTAGAGTTTTGGGAAAAAATATTTTGTAAAGCTATGCTGAAAAAAGAATATTGTAAACATACAGCGGTACAAAGGAGTAGCCCCACTAGAGGATGCAGACGAAAGTAAATTTCCAAAAATTCTTACATTGATATACGAAATTTTCAGTGCCTTGGGGTCTGCCTTTGTGAAAAAACGGGAAGGGTAAAATTAGATTTTGCACATTTTGATACAAAGAGAATTTTACACCTGTTCAAATGCATATACGAAACATATCTGGAAAAAGAAACATATCCACATGTGCATTCATAAACACACACAGACAGATACACGCACACACACACACACAGACATACACACACACACACACACATTCATACACACACACACACACACACACACACACACACTCACACAGATACACACACAGACACGCACACACACACAGACACGCGCGCACAAAGACATACACACACACACACACATGCACACAAATACACACACATAAACGCAGACGACGCACACACACATACACTTTTTAAATGTTTCATTACTCTGTGGAATCCACGGTTTCGGACACAGCTAATATTGAGGACCAATGGATTTGATAATGTTATGAAATATTTCGGAACGAGTACATTTCACTTTGGGACACCTTGTATACGCGTAGGGTACAGTGGTTCTTCTTGGGAGGGACCACCAACATATCCATTATTTGGAATCTCGACTCTGACCTTGGTGTTTCAGGAGACATCTTTCTTCTCTTCAATCTGTTTTGATACTGGAGTCTGTAACTATGTTTCTGGGGCTTGGATCCGGGTGGACAGTCTGGGACTCGATTCACAAAACATGTATCACCTTTTAAGATTTGTCACAATGTATCGGAATCCTAATATTTGTAAAACATCACTGATGCAGTCATACAACTTGGTTCCAACGAAATGTTCTAATACTCTTGTGACAAATAACTAGATTCAATTTATACATTGTTGATATGATCGTTGAATTTTGATATATTGCCTCTTATCCGAACTGTGTGGCGGGTGTCGGGGATGATCCCTTCATTAACAATGTACAAAGATGGGAAGGAGGACAATGAATGGATTCTTAGAGTGATGTGGAATGAATGTGGAATGGATGTGGGATGGGTGTAGGGTAGGAGTATGTTTGACTCAGATAACACCCTTATAAGTGGGGGAAAGCTTTTTTGTATGTGTATGTATGAGTGCTACATTCATTCAGTGAGCAAAAATTGAAAACACTGCTATTTAAGAGTTTCGGTGTTTTAGATTTTTATCATTTCTGTGAGTCTGGTTACTGATGTTGTTCTACTTATCCACATTGAGCGTTGTATTAATTTTCATGTAACAAAGTCTAATTTTCTTCTAAATATCGTGGAATTCCGATAAGTTTACATCGAGAGACACTGAGCTGTGATCAATGCCGTCAGCTTTACCCTATGTGTTTAGACTGCTAGGGCAAGTGACCGTCACCTGGATGCTATTGCACACGAGCTTGGGTTTGGTTAGTGTGAAACAGGATTGAAACCAACGCTCCACATTACTCAGTAATTAACATTATATACAATGTCCCTCCTGTAATTATTGGAACATTACCTCCGCCTGACCCCATCAGTCACGGCTGTCACTTTTTTTTTTTTTTTTTTTTTTTTTTTTTAATTCCGGCTGCCACCAGACTAAGATAGTCTGGTGGCAGCCGGAGTAATAAATATATATATAAATATATATATATATATATATATATATATATATATATATATATATATATATAAAATAAATAAAATAAAATAAAATAAAATAAATCTTAACCCCTTCTTTACCGGGTGATATTTGTCCTTTGTTATATCATTAACCACCAGGTTCTCTCATTAATTTCCGTGGTACCCACCTTCTTCTACGGGCAACAAAAGTCTTAATAATGAACAAGACAGTAAAGATGGGATGCAGAAGGTTATCTCTCTCATCGTTTATTCTAGCTGCCGTCGCCAGATGATTTTATTCAGGAGAGGAAAACCTCTGCTTTGAGAGGGTGCCCAGAGACCTTTGGGTTCGTAGAAGCTCACGCCTCTGATGTAGATCTCATCCAATTTAAGAGTCTTGGGTTGTTTGGCTCCATTCGTTGACAGAAAACGGGGGTTAAGAGCAATCCCAGTTCCCACGAAGTGAGATCGGGTTTGCTACTGATGTGGAAAACAAACTTTAAGATCTTTTTCGTTGCTTTCAGTTCTTTAGACAAAATATGTGTTTTCCATTTGTGGTTTCAGAAGTGCACCTATTCACACTCCTACATACACGCATAGTCTTAGTACAAGCATTCATTCGTAAGCACGCGCGCGTACACACACACACACACACACACACACACACACACACACACACACTATTTGCCCGCGCGTGTTGAAAAAATATTATCATTTTATCATCTTTTTGAGTCCAAACTACAACTTTTTGTTTTCATTCAAACCAAGATAACAAAAACCTAGACATTACACCTAAAGTATTTCCATAGATATTTTCGACATGAGTTTTTTGTGGCCCCTGATATTTCTTGTTTTACTTAAAGGTTCGATTCGAAATTATAGAAAACGGGGCGTTACATCTAAAATATTATTATAAATACTTTAGTTGTTTCCGTTCTTTCGACATGATGTTTTTTGTGGAGGCTGATGGTGTATGGACATGGGTCTCTTCGAGAGCAATTCGAGGCCAACACGCGAAACCTGCAGTCACGTCTCGAGAGACTCTGCCGAGCAATGGACCAAGCAGCCGAGGACGAAATCTTAAACACCAAAGCGACGAAGAAAGGTCAAGTCGAGGCAGCAGAAAACGTCGAGCGAAATCACACTTGTTTTGGTCAAAATGATATCGGAGAGTATTGTGACTGCAATAGACTGCCTAGTAATTGTTGCCAAGATCACCTGAGCAGAGTCACTGACGAGCACGCAGGACAGTGTGGAAACACACGTTCTGGATGTCATCGTAATGGATACCCAACAAAATGTCTGATGCCAGGCTTTGTTCAGTGTATGGCGAACTCCATGAATGTACCTCCTCTCCGGGCTGATGGGGTGCATTAGTCAACTCCTTTCACGACATATCCACACAATGGCCACGCAACCCACCCTATCCTCCACGCTCAAAATGTTCAGATTCCTTAGGTCATCCCCACCCACGATCAGTAGCTTCATGTATAGCATCAAATTCCTCCTTAGGCGGGTCAATTTCCTTATACGGCGGCGTAGATGTTCCACCATACAGGATTACAAACAGGTCACATGTATCAAGGTCCTCCTGTCACAGGCTATTCTCAGTGCTTCTAGCCAGCAGGTCAAGCACACCAGGTTCCCCTTGTCGCTGAGCCAGCAGGCTACTTGCAGCAGGTTCAACCTGCTGGAGTGTACACTGGCTATGCTGCTCATCCTACTACAGCACAAGCAGGCTACACGCAGCAGGTTGCTCCTGTTGTGGTGCAACCAGGCTATGTTCATTAGGTTCCTCCGGCTGTAGTACAAGCAAATTACATTCAATAGGTCCCTCTCACGGCTCCACAAGCAGGTTATGTTTATCAGGCACCCATTGTTCCACCACAAACAGGTTACTCGACCTAGGCCCACCTTGTAGCTCCATCTGGCTATGTTCAACAGGTACCTCCT
>NC_134815.1:43245369-43267869 GCF_046742065.1 Oratosquilla oratoria | reverse complement strand
TGATTCTTTAGTACATGTTGTCTCAAAACTGAAATAATCTATTCAGCTGAGGGAAAGCTTCAATCTCGAATGAGCTAGACTCCATTTCAGAACCTTATTCTATAAGTTTTCTTCTGGATATTTCACTAGGCTATTTCATTCTACCAAAGTGCCCCCCCACCCCCACCCCCAGTAACGAGCTGTGTGTACTAAGAGACATGTGCATATGCATACTATTGTACATTGTACAAAACACACAACTGTAGTCACACACAACTATATGTACGTACGTTCTCAATGACATGATTATACGAGTACTGTCAAATCTCGTAGTTCTCACTATGTAGAAAATGCTAAAGCATTTGATATATCATTATGAAAAAACACGATATAATTGTTTTTCTTAGAAAAGGCATTGAGTGTGTAGGCAGAAACATTATTCTTAAATAATATGATCCAGAAAAATGATGAAAGATTTTAAAGGGAGACTTTGCATCCATATAAGAATCATCATGCTTGTGTATGAAAAAACAGAACACAAGCTGTGACTTCTTGCATGGCCGTTCATTGATAAAGGGTGGGTGGATGCCTTGTCTGACCACCTCCCTTATAGGGGCCAAAAGACCTTTTGGTATATGTATGTACGTATGTGCATGAAATAAAAACGTGTCCTCAGACTACAACCAAGCAGCACCCAAGTAAACGAACCCAAATCCCATAAAGATACATAAGCACTTCTCTACGCAAATCCTCTTCATCGCGTATGAGGGGCTTTCCTGGACTACGGTGGCGGCTTCCTATCTCACTCCCCCCCCCAAAAAAAAAAAAAAAAATCCCCACCCCCAAGGCCCCCGTCTCTTCCTCACCACTCCTCCCGCAACAAACTCCATATACTCCCACTTCCCACTTTCTACTCTCACCCCTATCCCATTTTCTGTACTTTTTTTTTCCGATGGTATCCCCAACTCCCATTGTTGAATCCCTGACATGTTAAGCGACATTTTATTCCTTTTTTTTTTTTTTTTTTTACACTTTTTTTTTTCATTCTCCCCCCCTTTTTTTTTTTTCTTCACTTCTTTCATTCTCGGTGCCATCATCTTTCACTCCCTTACTTTTCCTTTCTCCAGTCTTTACAACTCAATCTCCTCCTCCTCCTCTTTCCTTTCATAACCCCGGCACTTGGCCATGTGAGCATTCTGTCCTACCCTCACATCACCCCCAGCTTCCTCCTCCCTCCCTCCCTTAAATCAATTTGGACGCCTAGGTGTGTTCTCTCCGGAGCTCGGCAGATATACAGGACTCCCCCCCCACCCCCCAAACCCCCACCCCACCCAAGACATATCGGCAAGTCCATCTGTTAGGCTTCGTCTAACCTTTGGATAAATTTCAGGCGTTGGACAAATGAAGAAAATTTATTTGGAGTCATAACGACGGATGAGACGAATTTATGACTCATTCTGACTTAGGCGGTCGTACACCATGAGCCGCTTTAGGTCACAAAGGGCGATTTATATTATTAGTCTAAAAATAATGGATAAGGAGCTTACACCAAAAGGCTCTTAAGTGCAGCCAAAGCTTCCGTAATTTTTCATATAGAATTATTTTATATCAATCTTTATATTTTGCTGTTTTGATGAGGTGTACTATTGGGATAATGTATCACAGGGAAATGAACATCAGAAAGATGCACAAAATAAACGCAAAGCCGGAGGTCAGAACTAAGTAAAACAAAAATAGTCTTCATTTGCTGTGATTAAACATGCAGCTTGTACATTCATACTTCCACTAGTTTATAATCCTAGAATGTTTATCTAACCTCAATATCACGGAGGGGTTCATAGTTGAATGCAGAGAAAAATGGAAATAAACGTTCCCAAAGCCGGAGGTCAGAACTAAGTAAAACAAAAATAGTCTTCATTTGCTGTGATTAAACATGCAGCTTGTACATTCATACTTACACTAGTTTATAATCCTAAAATGTTTATCTAACCTCAATATCACGGAGGGTTCACAGTTGAATGCTCATTGGACATCCACCTATCTGAGAGAAATGAAAATAAACGCTCCCAAAGCCAGTTTTAACGAAGACATAGAGACAAATCAGTAAGTAAACGTGGAGACGAAATGACTTAGAAAGATATACGACTTTGTCTAAAACATGAATTTATAGCTGTGTGAATGTGTTCATAGGTTTAAAAGATATTCTAGGTGTGTGTGTGTGTGTGTGTGTGTGTGTGTGTGTGTGTGTGTGTGTGTGTGTGTGTGTGTGTGTGTGTGTGTGTGTGTGTGATTCACCATGGTCTTGGATTACGTGTTGGACTCGGGATCGACAGCTATTTCCCTCCCGGAAGAGCTCAGAATTCATATATGACCGATCTATGGGTAATGCTGTGACCTTACATGCACACACACACCCAACTCCCCGCCCACGAGAGTTGGAGTAACGACTCGCAGCGCAGCGATACTGAAATTATTTCAGCCCTAGGCAAAATTCAAACCCGGACCACCGTAGTGGCGGCCGGGAACTATACCACTACGCCATGTGTCGTGTCGTGTCGTGTCGTGTGTGTGTGTGTGTGTGTGTGTGTGTGTGTGTGTGTGTGTGTGTGTGTGTGTGTGTGTGTGTGTGTGTGTGTGTGTGTGTGTGTGTGTGTGTGTGTGTGTGTGTGTGTGTGTGAGTTCACGCACGCTTGAATACGAATGCATGCGTTGATACAACAAAAGAAAGAATAATTTCATTACATTAAGTCTTTGAGGGATAATACCGACAAACTGCACGGCCATTACCCTCATTTTCAGGATTAAAGTTAAATGTTGAAAAATGACTGAGGTCAAATATAAAGTAGGATAATTTTCCAGGTTATGGACCCAATGAAGAAATTTGGGGGAGAATTTCTAACCAAATATCACAAAATTTACACTCAATTTTGAAAATCATCCACAATGCACTGTGCTACATTGACATTAAGAAGAAAAAACTCGAAATTTTTTGGATTGAAATAGTCTTTCAGGAGAACAAATATACAAAGGTATAGCGTGTTTTGAAAGTTCTGCTCGTTATTTTTTATGTATTTGACGGGATATTTACGAAAAAATATCTGACTAATGTCGCTAATAGCTTGTTGCATGAAAGAAAATTCTATAAATCCCTTTTGATGGAGTGACAAACTCCACTGATTTTAAGTTGGCTAACGCAAAAATATCTTATTTATTTTTTTATCTATGTATTTATCTATTTCTTACCTTTATATATGCATACTTATTCAGCTGACAACAATCCCCATCCTCCCACCGAAGAAGCATCTGAACTTTTTCTCTGTTATATATAGAGGACATCGTCATCGATGAATGTTGGTTTAAACTTAGGATCGCGAATGAAACTTAGTAACCATGTAGTAAGCGCTGAAACTATTAGTTGTTTTAAAAAACGATTAGACAACTTTATGGATGGGGATGACAGGTGGTGATGGATACGGAGCTGCCTAGTGTAGGCCTTATGGTCTTTTGCAGTCTCCTTTATTCTTATGTTCTTATGTTCTTATGAAACTAACTCGTCACTTAGCACATACTGTACCCCTTAAGCATTTCTAGTGTCTTACACGCCAGGCGATTTTATTCAGTTGTCGAAAACCCTCCTATAGGGATAGACCTACCAGAATTATGCTCGACGCTTGTTTATCAAGTTGTCGCCAGACGATTTTATTTACGTGAGAGAGGGGGGGTGGACCCTTCTGTTGAGGCCAATGGATAAAACAAAAAAAGTTGAAGGCCATTTTCAAAAATGACCTCAGTTTTAGCGAGGCTGTGGCTAGACAACAAATGCCCTTCGATCGAAACTGAATGAAAGGGTGACATTTCCCATCGTTTCATTTAATCCCTTCAAGACAGTGACGACCCTTAAGGGTCTTCGTCCTGTTTGACGCCAGACAATTTTATTCAACCGAGGACGCGAACAAAGGGATATTTGGAATGCCTCTAGATCAAGTTCTTTCCTCAGAATTCGTCTCCTCAGCTGAATAAAATCGCCTGACGTCAGTTAGAAGGGGAAGATTCATGAAGCGTCGCCGTATTGAAGGTGTTGACTGCGACGTTCATTGGGTGATCACATCTGAGAGAGAAGAGCTTTGAGCATTGTTGTTGTTGTTGTTGTCCGTCGGCGGTCAAGGGCGTGGTGGAAAAAGAAAAAAAATCTTTTAATTCTTCGTCCAACTATGGCAGTGGTTTCCACCCCGTGGATCATCGATCTTAATGAACCAGTGACGTTCATAAGTTGGGTCACACACCAAAAAATAGTGGGAGTTTGTGGATACATGGGCGAATAAACTGAGAGTTGATGTGGTCTTTTCCTGGAGGGTAAAGAACAGCACCACAGAGAGTACAGGGTACACGTGGAAACAGTTTAAAGAGCTAATGCAATATCTTTATATATCTTGTGGTTAAAAACAGGTGAAGTCATTCAGGTGTGGAAATTTGTACTATTTGATAGTAGGCAACTTTTCTTATCCAAAATATCTGTATGCAATAATCAACGTTTCTTAAATTTCTTGTATAAAAAAAAAATCCAAAGAAGCTTGATAAAAGTTTATTTCAAGCTTGTTTAACGTGTTCTTTAGATAATCATATTAATATACTATTAATCTTCTTTCAGACTTCGAGCAGGAACATCTCGTAGGTAAGTCAAGATCCCGAATTTTTCATCACATTTGGTTTGACCACAGAATCATGTGATCTAATTGAGATATTCAGAACGATTTGAACATCACTTTCGTTCACCCAAGAGACTACAAAAGCCTACCAGACACTTCTGTACCAGGTGTCATTTCCCTGTTTGCTCTGTCATCCATTGATTTTATGTATAAAAAAAAAAAAAAAAAAAAAAAAAAAAAAAAAAAAAAAAAAAAAAAAAAAAAAAAAAAAAAAAAAAAAAAAAAAAAAAAGGGCATACTATATCGATGCATCCCTTCCGTACCTGGTGGTTCCTTTCATTTTAATCCCGGGTGCCGTCAGGTTATATTATTCATCCATATAGTGAGGAAGTTAATGACCAATCCAGGATTTCCAGTTTGACCCCAAGGACTCCTCATCCTTCACCTTTGTTACATTCTATATAAAATAAAATAAGAAATTACAAAGATATAACTGTAATATAAAAAATTTATACGATAGAAACTATCATCCCATTTATCGTGATTTATTATTTTCAAAATCATGTAATTACCAACACGTAATTGAAGGAAAACATCAGCTACCTAACGGGAAAAAAATCTCTGACCAAAAGACAACGAATAGGGAAAGTGACAACGAACTAGTTTATTAGGATGGATTTCGCAATCGTTGAAGCATCAACGGGCGCGCTCAGAAACGACCGACACTTTAAGAGAGAAGGCAATGGACTGAGGAGGGTTGGTCACTGTTCTTGCACGTGTAGAAAACGGCTGACGTGTTGTTCTTTCCATTCCTAGTTGATGAACACTACATTATGAGGATAGAACCGTGGATATGGTGGTCACCTTTTTTATCATCATTATTTGTGTGTGTGTATTCACTTGGTCTTTGGATCACGTGTTAGACTCGTGTGTGTGTGTGTGTGTGTGTGTGTGTGTGTATGTGTGTGTGTGTGTGTGTGTGTGTGTGTGTGTGTGTGTGTGTGTGTGTGTGTGTGTGTGTGTGTGTGCGTGTGTGTGCGTGTGTGTGTGTGTGTGTGTGTTTCCAGCAATCCTTCTTTCAGCACCTCAGACAATATCCACTTCTCCTCCTCCTCCTCCTCCTCTTCCTCCTACTCCCTCCCCTCCTCCTCTAGCCACAGTTGTTGTTCTGAAAGCACGTGGTCTTTGTTCTCAAGAGGAAAAAAATAAATTAAAGAACGAGCTATAGATAGATAGACAGATAGAGAGGGAGGGAGAGGGGGTGGAAGGGATTGGTGAAATGTATTACTGATGCTTATCTAGCAATTGAAAATCCCGATTTCACCACGAGCGAAAATACCAAATGATGATATACATACATACATACATACATACATACATACATACATACACACACACACACACACACATATATATATATATACATACATATGTGTGTGTGTGTGCGTGCGTGTGTGTGTGTGTGTGTGTGTGTGTGTGTGTGTGTGTGTGTGTGTGTGTGTGTGTGTGTGTGTGTGTGTGTGTGTGTGTGTGTGTGTGTGTGTGTGTGTGTGTGTGTGTGTGTGTGTGTGTGTGTGTGTGTGTGTGTGTGTGTGTGTGTGTGTGTGTGTGTGTGTGTGCTGTTGTTACTGGATATCGTGAATGTTGTGTACAAGAGTAACAATTACATATTTAAAATTATAAGATATTCAAAATTTATAGAAACTTCGAACATACCACTCAAACATAAACAAAAGCGACTGGACCTATAGAAATGTTATGATTACCGTGAGATTATTTCATTCAATAGAGGAAAAGCACCCCCACACATCCATTTAGGGTTAAAAAACAGATCTTGGAAAAATGTTATACATCATATTAGTCAATTTTCTTAAATCTCCGTTACATGAACATTTTTCAAATCAAGCCACAAATTTATACGAAATATTTTGTAACTAAATACTAAACAGTTGTTCATGATGATTATTAAAACCGTTTGTTTACCTTAAAATACAAAAAAAAAATGAAAGAAAGATAGAGAAAAGAGAAAGAAATGGAAGAAAGAAGGAAGAAACAAAGAAAGAAAAGAAGAAAGAAAAAATCTGCCACGACATAATGATAGTCGCCTCACACAAATAAACTTAGTACAATGATGTGTGAAGGATGGATGGATGGATGGATGGATGGATGGATGGATGGATGGATTATGTGAGTGTTTGGGTTTTGGTGGGTGGGGGTGGGGGTGGTATGGTGGTGATGGTGGCGATGACGAAAGGTATTGTCATCGTCGACTCATAATTCATACCCTCATCACTCAAAATAATTGCACATATCAGAAGTTTCAAAAGATGTTGTGTTATTTATTCATCTATTTATTTATTCATTATTACGATTATTATTTTATTTCTATTTATTGATTTATTTGTTTATCTATTGTTATTATTAATATGATTATTATTATTATTGTTATTATTATCATTTATCTATTTATTATTATTAATATATTTCTATTCATCTATTCATTTATTAATTTATCTATTTTTTGCGTGCAAGTCACCAAACTTGCCTGTCTGGCCAGAAATATTGTTCAGCTATTCTAACTCAAAATCAATTTCGAGTCCTGCCGACAGTAACTGTAGATTAACGGCAGAATCTTCCTGGGCCCTTTGGCGAGTTGAACGAACCCTTGAGGCAGAACTCATGACTTCATTTACACTGCTGGCCGAGCGGATTAGAGCGTCGCTGCTTGGGCAAGAGGTCAGAAGTGGAGGCCGTTCGTGACTGCCTGACGGCAAGGCGAGTTCTTTGCAAAGGCATCGCGCTACATTGAAATCCCTGATTCAAAAAAGTCCTACGTAATGACCCACCATCCCAGCTCTCTTTGAGACGGATATTTCGTGACGTTAAAGCAAACTATAAGGCCATCCCTTGTTAGAGAGGGAAAGGCCTTTTGGTATATGTTGCTGCTGTTGTTGTTGGTTTTATATCAATATATACCAGTAAACAGTTCTCAAACGGAAATAGTACCCGACCAAATTCCTTGGGGTTATCATATTGGGCTTCCACGAGCTTCATCACCGCTGACCGTTGAGAGTTCGTTTGAGTAAAACCTATTTCACAAATATTACTCAATACCCTGAGGGTGCAAATGAGTGTCGACGCGCTTTTGTATACAACACTCTGAACTTTGCTTAGACAATTTGCCCACAGCAAAGAGATTTTTCGACATTAATTAATACCAGGATCCTTTTGGATGACTTCGAGACCAATTTAACGTAGACTATATTTGCTCATTTTGAAAAAGGCAGCCATTGCAAACTGGATGCCTATTGTTATTTCTTTTAATGTTTCTCAACTCTAAGTTTAGGTTCCAAAAGCGAAAGATTTAACACCAAAAAAATATCAGTAATTGGGTAAATAGATAAATGAATAAAAAGAATAAAGTAAATGAAATAAATAAAAACAAATTAATAAATACAATTAATGAAATATACAATTAAAAACTAATCGATAAATAAATGAGATAAATAATTACCCGATTGAAAATATACAAATAAACAATTAAACAGAGAAACAAAATAATAACTTTATAAATATCTAATTGAACAAATAAATGAATAAATGAATATTTATATAAATGAATAAAAAGACAAGAAAATAGATAAGCATACAAAATTGATAAACACACACACACACACACACACACACACACACACACACACACACACACACACACACACACACACACTCACACTCACACACAAATATATATATATATATATATATATATATATATATATATATATATGCACGCAAAATACTTATCGGGTTCCGATACCCATGCAATTTTTTTAAAGTGATAATCATGTCACTAAAAGCAAGAGAAAAATATTTAAAGAATAAACAATCCCTACTGTATCCAAACTAACTGAGCCACAGGGTGTTTGGACTTCAGGAATGTTCGGATACGCGAGGTAAAATGGTCCATTCCCTCCCCAAAGTCTCCACTCCGTATACTAAAATCTGGTAATCACGAAGGCACGCACGCGTGCACACACACACACACACACACACACACACACACACACACACACACACACACACACACACACACACACACACACACACACGCATACACACACACACAATCTCTCCTGACTCCTGACCTGTTTTTAGCTCTGTGACTTGATCTACATAAACAATCCTCTTCCTCGTTGTTTGACTTTCCGAGGAGCTTACTTGACATTTTTATCGTCTGATCCGAGCTTTACCACTCGCTAAGAAAAAAACCAGGTTACTAGTTAAAAAATATATATATATATCTGTCTGGAAATACATAAAACTCTGTGATCATGTTTCTACGGACCTTGTGATGTATTTGTGTAAAAGTTAATTTTACCTGTTCTTCGCTTTTCAAATAATTTCTTGAATTCGAGTCTTGTAACAGTTTGCCTGGCACGTGCGCTATGCTACACTGATGTTTTGTTTAGTGGTGGCTGTTAATGTTTCTTATTGATGTATTAATGTCTTCAAAAATTAGAAATTCTTAGAGAATAATGAAATCAAACATTCCAAAGAGTTTCGTTGGTTCTACAAATAATTATTTCTCCAGCATCTTGCATATGCTCAGTAAAAGAAATATGATGGTATCAGACAGCGCCAACTTTACAAAAGACTACAAAGGAGGGTCATGCCGACAGGAGACCTTTTGGTCCATAGCTAGGTCGGATGCGAAAAATTATAATAATGATAAATAAGTAAATAAATGAATAAATAAATAAATAAAGGAATGAATAAATAAATAAATAAGATTATGATAATATAAATAATAATAAATAAGATAAATAAATGCATAGGTATAGTTAAATAATAAACAAATAGGTAAATTTGACAGATAAATAATAATAAATGAAAATCAAGCAAATAATAATAAACAAATAGACAAATAACAGCAAACAAATAAACAAATAATATAAAATAAATGGCAGGCTTTACAGCATCTTGCTTAGGTTTTTACATAAATGAATCTTAAAGCTTCGAACTGAACTACATTGCACTGCCTTTGCACGAAGTTTATTCCATTCATTAGCTACACGGTTGGCGAAGCTGTTTCTACCCACTTTCAAATTAAATCTATTTCCTAACAGTTTGAGATCATTATTTCCCGAAACCATCTTGGAACACACTTCTTTATCAAGATATTGGGTTTTCACATTTTCCTCCTTATGCACTTGTAGTTTTTTATTTTTATAGTTTTCCTTTGCAATCACTCGCTCTATATGGTATGTATACAGTTGCCATTCATCTCCATTGCAACTTTGGTGTCCACAAATTATATAATTTCCAAAATCCTAAAATCTACATTGCAACACTATATAAAAAAAAATGAATTACCTTATGTTCTTTACTCTCCAAATTTGAGTGATGCTTGAAGATGGGCTCTGGAAGAAGCAAAAAACAGTATTAACAAATATTAGAACACTTTTCAAATTCATTTACTAAAAAGAAAGTTCTTAAAATTTCTACCATAACATGAAGGATAAATTCTGCAAATGTAACCTCAGTTTCACAGACGTCCACAGTTATCCATTTTGAGTATTTGTAAACCATTATGGTATTGCATTTCGTGTTGGACTCGTGATCGACATCTGTTACCTTCCCAAAACAAAGCTCAGAGGTCATACATGTATAAAGTATAGGGCCCGATCCCTGGATAATGTTGTGACCTCATACACACAAACACATAAAAACAAACACATAAATACACATCACACACACACACACACACACACACACACACACACACACACACACACGAATAAACACACTCATACACCTACACACATAAAATAAATTTTTTGCCCAACAGATTGTGGTACCGGTATATAACATTGTGAGCGGGACCTAATTCAGTACAAAAGATTTTCTTTGTTCTTGTCCAATTTCCTTTAAGTAATGTCATAAGCATAAAATCTACAATAGATAAATAAGACTGAACCTAGACAACGGTATTATACATTTAAGAAAATCAAAAACTAGTTTATCACTGCATTGCGCGTGGCAATGGAAATGTTTTTTTTTCTTAACTAGTTGTACAGTGTACGCAGAGAATAACATTCAATTCTCACCTTGCTGACAGTCCTCTGTAAGTTATTGTTTGCTAACCTCAGGTAATTTTAGTCTGATAAAGAGAGCCCTATGTAGCTAGATACTTAGAATTTCTAGATTAGTTTTTTCGCTGCCGAAAGTTATCTAGAAGTCTCTACGTATTTACTAATCTATTCATCTATTTACCTAATTGTTTATGTATCAATATATTTTTATCTTATTTTATTTTATATTTATTTATATGTTTATCTATCTATTTATCTTTCTATTTTATTTGTATTTTATTTTATGTTATTTTATTTTACTTTATTTTGCATACGAAAGGTCTTCTGTTGACTTTCATGGTTTATCATTACAACTCATAGTAAACTTATGATACAGAGGGTGCTATCTAGCATAACTCAGTAGGCACCCTCCTCTAGCCCCTCTCCCGTGGTGCTGTTCTCTTAGCTTAATAAAATCGTTCAATTGTGTACAAAATATAGTCACTGAAGATCGCCATCTTAACGAAAGGGTTACCAGCGATAGCTTGTGAAAGTGCCATCAAAACAAAGAGTGAAAAATCATCACGTGATTTTTTTTCTTCTAGCCCATCGAAGCGCTGTAGCACAGCTATGTGTTGTGATAACAACCTTATGTCAAGACTTCCCAAAGACTAAACCGTAGCTGTCTGAAAAATGTGAGGGATGGATCGTGAATCTACCTGAAAGGTTGCCAGGAATGATCAATATCGCTGAAGAAGAAAGGCGAGGGTAATTACAAGTTGTTAGGACATTTGTTCTCACTAATGGGCTGAAGTAAGGATTACAAAGGCGGAGCATGCCGACAGGAGACCTTTTGGTCCATATCTAGGTATGCAAAGTCAGACTATTTGATTGATTTTTTATTATAAGGGAAAGGGAGATGCCTAGTTGCAAATGGAGTAAAGTATTCCCCTTTGCCCTGTATGCTTGGATAGCCAGGTTAAGTGCCAGTCATCTTTGGCTGTTGGGGATCGAACTCCGACCCATAAAGAGGTGAACGGGGAGCAGAGGACACTAAACAAGAGCGAAGTATTTTCATTATGGACAACGGAAAAAAAAGAAAAAAAAAATCCTTGACTGCCTTTTGGAGCTCAGAGCACAACAACAACAACAACAGTCAGGTTGATTAATGTGCTCCTCTCGGTGCTCTAATGGATCCCAGAACACGCGACTGGTAGCAAAAGGAAGCCCCTGGTGGTTTCATCAGAGGTCCCTTTCTTGAGCAGTGTCTTCACCCGTCCTCATCTTTTGCAGACCTCCTGGTCCTCTGTCGGAAGCGTGGGTCTCGCGAGATGAAGGAAAGGGACCAATATCCATTCCATCCTCTTCCTTAACTTCGGAGCATAACGTACTTTGCTACTCGAGGGAGAAGAGATGGGTCGCTCGGCGCGAGCACACGCTTGGATCGTGACGTGTTAATTGGACCTTGGGGTGGGTGCTGGGTTGCTGGCTGGGTGGGGGAGGGGTGGGGTAGAGAATTCGAATACTGCTTAAAAGTATAGAGACTATAGACAATTTTTTTTTTTTTTTTTTTTTTTTTTTTTTTTTTTTTTTTTTTTTTTTTTTTTTTTTTTTTTTTTTTTTTTTGTTTTTTTTTTTTTTTTTTTTGGTTTGTTTTGTTTTTTTTTTGGGGTGGGGGGAGGGTTGAACATCTTAGTATGAGCGTACTGTCTTAGGTAATGACCAGAGTGATGAAACAAGAACTGAAAAACAGAAGAAGAATAAGATAAACGAATAAATATATTAAAAAATAAATAAGAAAAAATAATGTAAATAAAAATATAAATAAGTACGATAGCATAAAACTATAAGGAATGAATCAGGGGAATAAATTAATGAATAGATAGAATATAAAGAGGATACATGTGCTAGTCTTCTGGAAAACAAATCATTAGAAAAATATCGATTACTTCCGAGAAAGTTGGCATAAGAAAACCATTTGGTACAACAGGATCTCTACACTTATGTACAGGAAGACAGAATTTCTAGAGGGAACAAGAAAGCTTACGTAGAAGAAGGGTCTTTGTGACAAAAAAAAAAAAAAAAAAAATTAGATCGTATGGAAAATAAAAACGAGATTTCTACGCAAAGAGACGCTTAGATACGGGCAAGCTGTTACCTTTGACCAATGTTTTCTTAAACTCACACCAATATCGTGGTAAGAGAGATGGAAGCAAATGCACCACAGCGGGAAGCACAGAACCGGAGAGTAATGGGTTCTCTTCTTATGTGCTTATGGTGCCCTTTACTCTTGTACCGATGCTCCTGAAACTCTTAGAGATCTTTTCAATACTAAGATCGTTTTTCTTTTAATTTTGCCGGCAGTACCAAACGCTTCCATCTTTTGGGACGCTATCGCACCGATGTCGAGACACAAAGAAAGGGTCATAGGTTGTTCAGAAGAGATTTAAGTTGGCTAACAGAACGAAGGGATGGTAGAATTTAAACGTGACCATCCTTTTTTATTAGCTGGAGTCTCGAATAATAAAAGAACACTGCATGACTCTGATCCATAAGGGTGTCACTGAAATCCCTTAAGGTAACGAATGCATACAACTTGTGTAGGTAATACCCCCCATAGGGAGTTGAGTAAGCTCGTTTGGTATTTACTAACTGGTCTTCGGTTCTGGTAGAAGGGTAGAGGAAGGCCACTCACTGAAGTAATCTTGTTCCAATACATAATCATGGAAAAACGGCTGACATCAAGCAATCGTTTGATATGATAAAGACCAAGTCGTGATTTTTGTTATATTGGAGCGGCTTTGAACTTCATAAAGGGCGCACAGAAAATGTGAATATTAATGAACCTGCCATCAAAACGGAAATTAATGTCGAACCGGTAAAGTAAATTTGACATAAATCAAGAATGCCTACGCCCATGCATTAAATGGACAGTCATGTGACCGCAAACAAACAAACGCACGAACATAAAAACACACTAACGCGAACACACACAAACATAAACACGCACACCCACACAAACACACAACACGAATATAAACAAACACATATGCACGCAAACACACACATCCAAACACACACACGCACACAAACACGTGCGCACGCACACAAACATCCTCACGCTCACAAACACCCCCACACACATGCGCGCGCACGCACACACTCACAGACACAGACACACACAGACACACACACACACACACACACACACACACACACACACACACACACACACACACACACACACACACACACACACACACACACACATACGTGTACAAACATACACGCACACATACACACACGTGCACACACACGCATACACACGCACGCACGCACACACACACACACACACACACACACACACACACACACACACACACACACACACACACACACACACACGTGTACAAACATACACGCACACATACACACACGTGCACACACACGCATACACACGCACGCACGCACACACACACACACACACACACACACACACACACACTCGGTGGCGCGGTTGATAGAGTCCCTGACTGTCGCTACGGCGGTCCGGGTTCGAATCCTGTCCAGGGGTGAAATAAATTCAGTATCGGTGCGCTTTGAGTCGTTAATCCAACTCTCGTGGGCGGGGAATTGTGTGTGTGTGTGCGTGTAAGGTCACAGCATTACCCATAGATCGGTCATACGAGCTCTGAGCTCTCTTCCGGGAGGGAAATAGCTGTCGATCACGAGTCCAGCACGTGATCCAAAGACCAAGGTGAATACACACACACACACACACACACACACACACACACACACACACACACACATATTTGTAAAGCCCTCCACCGTCTTTTTCCTTCAGTGTAATCTTACTCACAGGCCCCGCAATGGGTATTTGGACCAACATTGGGCACGTGCAAGTGATGGTTCTATCAATACCTTCACCTCCATCTGGAGGTGCAGCCTCGAGGGACTGGCATTCGGTCTCTGAATCGGTCCCAATCTCTTTCTACTTTGATTATGTTTCCTTCAATATTTTCACGTAGGAGCTAACAAGTGGTGATTGTTCCCCACCGTCCTCCTACTAGTTCTTAACATAAAAACAAACACTGTGGAATGGCTCCAGGATCGTTGCCGGTTACTCTGGGGACCTGGGCTTTTTCTTGTGCATACAAACTCGTGTCAAAGTCTAAATGTTACACGTTTATCCCTTTCACTGTTATCTATGACATCTATTCTGGTTGTTGTTGTTGGGCGACTTTGTCCACTATGTACCAAAAGGATTGGTAGTTTTCTCTATGCTCTCATTTGTCGTCACAATGTCCTGACGCGTCACCCATAATTTTTGCAACTTAGAAATGAAAAAAAAAAGAAATATGAGAGTTTATGTCACTCTTTTTCATTCGCTTGTCAAAAAATTATTGTTAATAAAAGGGGCTTGAGTTCGTATACGAATGAGTGTTTTCTAGTGGCCGTTTTGGGAACAAATGTAAACAATCTAATATGATTGTTTTATTTGTGGCGAAATATGATACTACAGTCTTCTCTATCTTTGTCATCAAATACTTACCAAATATTGAGGAACTTTATCAACTATGCAGCAGCAAATGTGTGCATAGATATACATACATGTATTCACGCACAAATAGATATAACATGTCATGCATCTAACATTGACCAAAAGAAATTTTGTTAACATAATGTTGGGCGGACGTGTCTGATTGACAGTTTGAGTTGTTCTCGTCGGAAGCAATTTAAACAGAGATCATTCTTTTTCTTTCTCTCTTTCTTCCTTTTACTTCTACCATCTATATGTTTGTAATACTAAAACATGATGGATGACACTAAAATTGCTCTGGTGAAGATTTTCATTCTGACACGTTCATTTATTCAGACGCTGCTTTCATTCTCACGACGACTATTATTTGGCAACAACACTGCGGTATTTTTCTGTCGATAGATGGTTCCACTGATTATCGCTTCTCTTTTTACAATATTTCATCTTGTTACTATTTGCTTTATGTATTACAAAGGATTACAAAAGAACAGCATCCCTACAGGAGACCTTTTGGTCCATACCTTGAGCAGATTTGTTGAATGCCAAAGATAGATATATAAATAAATAAATAGATAAATAAATAAATAAATAAATAAACAGATAAACAAATATATAAAACAAATAAATAGCTAATGATAAATAATAAAGAAAGGTATAAATTATAAATCATAATGAATAAGCAATTAAATAATAAATCACTGCCATACATATTTCCGGTATAATAAGCAGAAAGAGATGACGATGACTTAAATCAATTAGAAGAAAGACATTATCACAACAATGAAAAACGAGCCTAGTAATCTGGTAGAATCCAATTGAAACTCAGTCCTCGCATTTGTTCGGAAGTTTGAAGGACTGTACATTGAGAACAAACAAACAAGATCATTGATGTTGCTGCTATTGTTGTTGATGTTGCTATTGCAACTTAAAACAATACAGGCGTTCTATTGCTTGTAAAGATTAGATTGATTGTTTACCTGAAAGACTGGGGAGTGGACGCAAGAGACTAGACATCAAAGACATCAGATTAGACCAGGGGTTCCCAAACCTCGGGTCATGACCCCGAAAAGGGTCATGAACCTTTTTGTGGGCCATGGAGGGTCTAATTGTATATACATTCAACTGCACAGACCCGCGTATTGATTTGCTTGTATCAAAAAGTAAACACATCCTTCTCATTGAAATGTATAATTAAATCAATTTTTTTTAAATAATCATTAATAAACATTGATAAACAATAATGAAAATATTGCTCTCTGCTGTGATTAATCTTTTAAATTTTAAGATAATGTATCAGCGATGTAAAAATTGGTACGCTTTCAGAAGGTTTATAAAAGTGGTAGTCATGTTATGTTAAGGATTACAAAGGATTACAAAGGCGGAGCATGCCGACAGGAGACCTTTTGGTCCATATCTAGGTCGGATGCGAAAAAAAATCATAATGATAGAATAATAAATCAAAAACTATAATAATGTAAATAAATAAAACACATAAATAAATGCATAGGTATAGTTAAATAATAAACAAACAGGTAAATAGTAAATAATAATATATTGACATATAACTAATAATAAATGAAAATCAAACAGACAAATGATAACAAAACAAAAACAAATAATATAAAATAAATTATAATCATTACAGCATCTTGCTTAGGTGTTTATCTAAATGATTCTTAAAGCTTAGAACTGAACTACATTGCACTACCTGTGCAGAAAGTTTATTCCATTCATTAACTACACGGTTGGTACTCTTGAAAGTGGTCCCGTACTTGAAAAGTTTGGTAAACACTGGACTAGACGATATTCTCTAATACTATGAAAACGTCAGTCAGTAAAGTTCGTTCTTTCGTCGACCCTGGCAAACTCTTTCTACTAATAGAAGGTAGAAGTCTACTAACTTCATTGGCTATCACAACAAAGTAATGTCATAGCACATTGGTAAAATAATACTAATGACCCACTTTCGGAGAAGAATAAGCGAAAGTAAAAAGATCCTTATATTTCGATCACTAACTGTGATCCTCTTTAGCATCTGCTGAAGAGGATCACAGTTAGTGATCGAAATATACGGATCTTTTTACTTTCGCTTATTCTTCTCCGAAAGTGGGTCATTAGTATTATTCATTGGCTATATTTATGAAAATATAGCATCTGCTGAAGAGGATCACAGTTAGTGATCGAAATATACGGATCTTTTTACTTTCGCTTATTCTTCTCCGAAAGTGGGTCATTAGTATTATTCATTGGCTATATTTATGAAAATACAAGTAGATTCTATATAAACTTTCCTATAAAAGATTAGGTAGGAATTTTATTTTCTAATGATAGATGTCATTCGCCAGCATTGGGGAAAGATTTAAAAGTGCGCCCCTAAGACCTCGTTAAATAACAAGAGAATATAATTACTCCCAGTATTTTTTCCTTAATTCTAATTCTGATAATTAATTCCTTATTCCCTAGTCTCATAAATGTTAAAAAAAAAAAAAATTATATCTAAAAGAAATATTGTAGGTACCATGATTTACATTTGTGAATTTACAAAAACCTGGGTCTGTAACAGGTAAACAATAATTTGTGAAATTGCGAAATTTCTGTCAATGATCTCTTGACGCAAGCAAATAAGATACTTATTTCCCTTGGCTGCAACCCTACTCGCCATCAGTAAGGAACATTGCCCCGAGTAATAAGCTAAGTGGGGCTCATTTGTTTGATTGATGTTCTTCCCAATCATGTACGGTTTACACAAGTTAAATCGTTAACAAGCGTTTTGTAACTAATAATTATGCCAGAATTTAATGATCTTGCTTTGCATCACAAAATGAATAAATGAATAAATAGATTAACCAAATGAATCTTATTTCTCTTCTAGATGCTCGCTCGAAAAACAAAAACTTCTGTCTTTCTTTTGAACATATCACTAGTTTTTATATTATCCATTTATGAGCTACGAGTATACGATATTCGAAGTCGGCAATACAACAGATTGTATTAATACAGTTTAGTGCATGACTTGCCTATTAATAGCCTCCTAGCCTCATTAATGAAAATCATTTACAAGTGAGTAGAGGTTGGACGGACGGTGCAGTCGACCAGAAGTCTCAGCCAATCCAATGCAATATGGTCTGCTTGATAACCTTGGCGTGTGTTGGTCTAAGTTGCACATGTAGTTGTCGACTTACCACCGCTAAGATAATTTTACTAATAAACCTATTATATATCTTGGGTTTCAAAATATATGAGAATAATGATGCAGGAATAGTGGTGCACTTTATTAGCAAATATTAGTGACAGTGTGAGAAGGTTGAACAAGAAGACAAAGTGCTTCAACTTTGGATTGAGTGATGGAGGGCTGAAGTATGGTATAGTGTGATGTGGTGTGGTTAGGTTAGGTTAGGTTAGGTTAGGTTAGGTGGGGGGGGTGCGTGGTACCTTACGAGGATAGGTTCAGGCACCTTAACTTACTGTACACTCTCTGGAAAGACGCAAAGCGCGGGGTGATCTAATTGAGGTGTTGAAGTTGATCAAAGGCTTTAACAAGGGGGCACGCAAACAAGGTCATTGTATTAATACAGCAGGGCAGGACTCGCAGTAATGGATTTAAACTGTGCAGATTTAGATTTAAGAAGGAAGTAGGAAAAAACTGGTTAACGAAAAGAGTCAACGAATGAAATAGACTTAGTAACCATATAGTGAGCGCTGAAACTATTGGTTGTTTTAAGAAAAGGTTAGACAACTTTATGGATGGGGATTATAGGTGGTAAGGGACATGGAGCTGCCTAGTGTAGTCTCCTTCATTATGTTCTTAAACAAAATCAGTGCAGTTTCCAATGAAAAAAAAGATCTATTGGCGAGAGTTACACATGAGCTATAATTTTAAAAACACGAACACTCTAATTAACGGTTTCATTTGTTATAAGGATTACGCAGAACAAATCTCGCTTGTTCTCGACAAATCAAAGCATCCCCTCATTCTCCGTCATCAAAAGGGAGCAGAGTTCCGACTGACTGAATGATTTGATTCGAACATAAATATCCTATTCGTGGCGACTGTACCTGTTGACACGACATGAGAGTTGTTTTCATTAGTAACTCATTGTGCAGCCGTGCCCGAAAAGGCTAATAATTGTGGACATGAATATTGTAATTATGACCTAGGACACTATCTTAACTGAAGATATTTTTCTCTATGAAATATCGTCTCCTATGACAAAATCAAAGTCCATATTCATCCTAAATATCTAGTTAGCTGACCTAAGGTCACTCGGTACCGTCAGGTAAGGTTGTCATGACGTGGCAGGAACTTGATGACGTCATTGCTCCTCCCCAAAAAAAGTTATATTATACTCTGTGACATGACCTCAACTCGCTCGTATCTAACAACAATCCAAAATCTGAAGCAGAGGGTAATTTAAATTTCATCACAAATTCCTAGCATCTCCTGCTACTGTGTCGGTTTCTAATGAAGGACGTTCCCCTTTTTTGAACTTTGAACCAGCAAGGATGAGAGGTGAGCGGGGGAGGTTGAATTACAAGGGATTCAAGTTTCAGAATTTGTGGTTTGATGATCAGGATGGAAAGGGTCATGCCAGTTGGCAAGTGTAATACCATTTTACCGTTCTTTTGCACGCTGGATCGGGCAAGGTCACACAGATTCTATTGAAAATGGAAGCTTATGAATATTCTACCTACACCAGTCTGGCTTCGTCCCAAGTTCCTTACTTCAACAATTAATTACGATTTCTTTAGTAGTGGATATCACATACATACATTGTAAATATGTATGTATGTATATACATATATATATATTTATATATATATATATATATATATATATATATATATATATATATGTGTGTGTGTGTGTGTGTGTGTGTGTGTGTGTGTGTGTGTGTGTGTGTGTGTGTGTGTGTGTGTGTGTGTGTGTGTGTGTGTGTGTGTGTGTGTGTGTGTAAGGTGATAGGAAGGTCTTGTACCTGATCCGGGAACCGAATACCAGCCCCTCGAAGTAGTACCTACGGATGGAGTTGATGGGTTTTGTAGATATGACAGGGAGATGATCCTTTCCAAAGTACTTCATATAAGAACCAAAGCATTTACTGTAGATGACCATCATTGGTTCCCTACTATATCCATCCATATAAAAAAAAATCATGCATGGCAATTTACGTCTGTATGTGTGTGTGTATGTGCACTTGGTGTTTGCATTTGTGTGTGTGTGTGTGTGTGTGTGTGTGTGTGTGTGTGTGTGTGTGTGTGTGTGTGTGTGTGTGTGTGTGTGTGTGTGTGTGTGTGTGTGTGTGTGCATGTTTGTGAAATAATCAACCTTTTAACAGACCTGAACTAGAAAACATAAATAATTAATCTAGAACGATATACATCCAATTCATGTCACAACATATACTTACGATAATAATCCATTTTTATCTTTTTTTTTAAGTACTCTTGGTAAAGAACGAAAATGTAAGACTCTATTTACGCATCCATGTCATTTCATTCGACGATTTCTCTTCACAAAAACCACTGCAAAAGGTGTTCTTCACCGTATCCATTAGCCAGTTCTTCAGAAGCTCTCGTCGAGTACAAACCCGGAGGTCCTCCATCGTAGAGGGTCTGTGACAAAAGCCTTTTGTTGGGAGGAACCCAGAGTTGAAGTGACTTCCGTATTCGGACAAGTGTCTTTTGTAACCGAACACGCGAGTCCTGTATTCGGTCGTTTCCTGTATTTTGGCAAACGTCCTCTGTATTTGGACCTGTGTCTCCTGTATTTGAACACGCGTCTCCTGTATTTGGATACGTGTCTCCTGTTTCTGGACAAGTGTCTTCGGTATTCAGACAAGTCTCTTTTGTATTTAGAGAAGCCGAAAGTCGCCTTCGAGGTCGACTTGAGTCGTCCAACTCTTCGATTCTTTCGTGACGACGATGCCTCCCCTAACGGGATGATGCTAGATAATCCTCTTCAGCTGGGAACAGGACCTCTTGTTAAAGGAGTTAAGGCTCTTTCAATTGACCCTTTTTGTTAAGCAGTGACATCCTTAATCCAACCTTGCGTCAAGCGATTTCACTCAGTTAAAGGAAGCCCCCCTCCCACCTTCTCTTTACCCAACTTAGAGCTGACTTCGGGTCGGGAGGAGTAGGTCCATCGGTGAGTTTCGCCTCTAGGGTGGCGGGGGCGTCGTAAGAGGTGACGAGGAAGACGATGGAAGAGCATTGGTCGAGCACTCAAGGAACGCCGGGAACTTCGTCCAGCCTTTGGAGGACTTCCGTCTCTTCGTCCATGCTCTTCCTAGCGGAGGCGTTCTTGAAGACCTTGAGGCTGCCTAGTGTAGGCCTTATTACGGAGCTGCCTAGTGAGCCTTATGGTCTCTTGCAGTCTCCTATATTCTTATGTTATGTTCTTATGAGGCAGACGGTTCTTCCTCCGATCTCTACGGCATATGTCACCGAGAACCTCTCCTCCCCCAAGATCCCCGCGTTCTCCAGATGGACACTAGCGACAGACGCCTTCACCGTGACTCCTTGTTCTTTAAGAAATTTCCCTATAATGGATCTGCCAGAACATTCCTTAGAAGCAAAGACGGATGGCAGACCAATCGAGCAAGTCATATCGTATTTGCAAAGTCAGTCTGCACATTTTCTTCATACAGACGTATACGTGTTGAAGCCTTTACGTACAATGAAAACTAGGAACCCTTAGGCTCTTAGCATCTAGGTTGGCTTGGGTTCCGCAGGGGTCAGTGAGATACCAGGATGGTTTGGTACGATCTGGAAGTCACTTCATGTGAAACAAAAGCAAAGCAGATGTACAAAGGGAATGGGGAAATATATTTTGCATTAGTAGTTCGTCAGAAATATGCTGTGCTCTCTTCGGGACAATGCTGCAATAAAAGTCGTAGAGGTTGTGAGGGGAGGTGGAAGGCATAAAGGAGGTATATCAGAACTTATAATCGACTTTTATTAGTTTGTTCGTCTATTCATTAATTCATGTATTTACATTTACATTTATTTCTTATGTTTATTTATTTTTGTTTTATTTATTTGTTTATTCGTCATTCACTATTTCATGTTTTATTTATTCATTTTTAATAACCTACTTATTACTCTATTTCATTTATCTATTTACTTATATTTTTGAGTACATGCATATGCATACACGCATACTAGGCAAGATTTGACAAATGAAGGAAAAGAGATAGCATCCCATAAATATTGCTGCAACCCCGTACACTACAATACAACTAGGCAAATACATGTACATGAA
>NC_134815.1:43235369-43242869 GCF_046742065.1 Oratosquilla oratoria | reverse complement strand
CCTCCTTTTCCTCCTCTTCCTACTCTTCTTCCTTTTTCTCTTCTTCTTCCTCTTCTATCTTTCCTTGTAATTTCGGGTCATTCAGTGTTCAGCTCCACCAGTGAGGTGATCTATTCACTCAATTGTTTGCTACGTACTACTGATGAATTTTGTTCTGTCGAGTGTGGACTCCTGATTTCGAAAGTTCTCAATGGATTAAAAAAAAGTTAGTTTGAGCTCTTACTCCAAGCTGAAAAGTAAAAGGAAATCAAAATAATTTGATGATAGCCAGAACAAAGAATTCTATTACGCTGCCAATGTGGAAGTGTTTGAATATGTTCTTTGGTTTCACGTCGGTATGCTTTTGTTTTAGCTTTAAGTTTATTCCTTCTATTTCTCTTTGCTGGTATGATTTTTCTCGCCCGAATTAAAGCGCCTATTGTTGTAATTCACAGTGAGTCTTCGACATAGTTCTTTTTCAACCGTCATTAACAACCCATGAGGTTTAAGTACTCTAGACCAATTTTTTTTTTTTTCAAAGTGCAGTCTTCTCGTGTTTCCTTTTTTCTCGTTTAAGAGTATTTTCCTTCTCCTTTTCACCCTTCCCGCTCTCCGTTTTACTTCTTCATTTTTCTCTCTCCATCATTTTTTCTCCTCCCCTATATATTCTTCTTCTTTCTCTTTTTCCTCTAGTTCTGTCCTTTCTTTTACATTCCCTTCTTCCCCCTTTCCTTTCATATACAATTTTTCCCACTTCCCTTACTTAAAAAAAACAACACTTTTTTCTGAACTTTAATCGTGCGCATCAACTCAACCCTCGAGAACCTTGTTCCTCCACTTCATCTCACAGGCTTCATCTATCCGTCATCAAAGACACCTTCCCCTCCATATCGTCTGCTGTCGTCGACAGCCTCAAACTCATTAATCACCTGAACATTATTGGAACGCAAAAAGGATTGCTCGTGCATGTTTACATTATGAGAGCTTGGGTCTTTGAAAACGTCGTTCAGGCGTTGATCGGTTTATGACAATTTGGCCTTCTTGTGCAATTTAACAAAATGCAGACGATTTTGAACAGATCTCGTATTCATCCTTCTAAAATATTCCGTATTCATGACAACAATAAGGAAACAAATGTTATACATATTGAAAGCAAATTATAAGAAACTAAAGCGCAGACTGCTTATGACTTTCATACACTCTCGGAGTGTGTTTTGTAATCTATAAAACATAAGAATCATGAAGAAAGTTATGATCCACAAAGATATGAAAAATATGGAAACTACATCACTTTGTTCAATGATATTTTTCTCTCTAAGATTCCATCTCAAAAATGATTTCAGATCCTCACCTTGAAATAAATAGACAAATAAAAGATGCAGAGAGAGTCAACGACAGAAAAAACTCCGAGTCTCTAAGAGATGCAGAAAGGAAGGCTTAAAAGATTATATGATGCGTTGATATATTTTTATAAATGCAAAAATAGACCAGACAAACAACCCTTCCCCTCACTGAACACTATATCAATATAGTACTAACACGTTTGCATAGGCCTGTCAACAACAGGTACCTGTGCGCAAATAGGAACAAAGAAACAGACTCGTTACCGAAGACTTGAAACGAGGTATACACGAGCTTCTATATTGTCTGCACTGCACGCAATTGTGAGGGATATAATTCCTATCTTTTACAATTATATATATATATATATATATATATATATATATATATATTATATATATATATATATATACACAAATACACATATATATACATACATATACACATACACAATTATACACACATATACACATATATACATATATATACTGTACATACATATACATACATATATATACATATACATATACATATATATACATATATATACATATACATATATATACTTATACATATATATACATATACCTATATATATACATATACATATATATACATATACATATATATATATATATATATATATATATATATATATATATATATATAAAATCACCCATCCTGAGTCCACTACTGAACAAAGGCCTCCATAGCATTCCATGATTCACACGACCGCGCCAACCTCTGCCACGCCACTCCTGCAAACTTTTCTATCTCGTCTTTCCACCTTCTATCTGGTCTCCCTTTTCCACGCTTCCCATCTCGCGGCGTCCACTCAGTAACGCACTTGTTCCATCGCTCGTCAGTCGTTCGCACAAATTTACCTGCCCGATTCCACTTCCTCTCTTTTACCGCCTCCACAATATATTTCACTCTTGTCTGCTCTCTCACCCAACTTTCTCTCTTTCGGTCTCTCAGCGTTATTCCCATCATTGATCTCTCCATTCTCCTTTGTGCGGTCCTTAGTTTTGTTACCATCCTTAAAATAGGATGAAAAGAAGAGAAAAGAAAAGAAAAATAAAGAAATAAAGAAGAAGAAACTGACCTGACTTGACCCCAGTCTCGGAACAAAGACTATCAAAGCTTTTTGCTGGTAGCTGCTTCCTTACTCTCTTTCTATGGGAAATCCTTTTATACTTCTTCCTCCTCCTCCTCCTCTTCCTCCTCCTCCTCCTCCTTTTGTTTCTAAGCTGTCAACACGGAGCCATGCTCGGTGGTCTTAGGCTCCAGATGGCACGTCATGGAAATAAAGAGGTTGAAGATGGACCTGGGATTCACAATCTTCCAGAAAATCGTTGACACGATAGACAAGTCGCCTTGCCCTTGTTCTTGAAGAGGAGGAGGAGGAGGAGGAGGTGAGGTCTGTCTCTTTCTCCCTTTTGTATTTTTCTCGTTGTTTCTTGTTATTTCCGTCCGTTTCTGTATTTCTCTTTCATTCGGTCTCTACCATTGTCTCTTTCTGTCTCTTTTTTCCTGTTCCTGTTTGTCTGTTCACCTGTCTATCTGTCTACCCCCCCCCTCTCTCTCTCTCTCTCTCTATATATATATATATATATATATATATATATATATATATATATATATATATATATATATATATATACCTATCTATCTCTGTCTCTCTCTTGTACATATATAAAACCAAAACAACATAACAGTGAAATTCGAAATTTGTCAAAACCACGACGGGAAAGAAAACGTGACTTCGTCCCATTTAAACATAGTAACAATTATCTTGGTCAGACCAAGATGGAATTCAACCTTAGGGATATACATATATATATATATATATGTACATATATATATATTTATATATATATATGTACATATATGTATATATATATATATATATATATATATATATTATGCATAAATATGTATACATATATATGTATATGTATATACATATATATATGAATATACGACCGAGGCGAAGTTCCTGGTCCTCGCCGGTGAGCATGGGGGTGGAAGAAGGTGGAGGATAGGCTCTCGTCCGACTCCGTATGAGATGAGCTAGAATTATTCAAATAAATTAGTGGATGTACGTGATTTGGTACTCACAATGACTAGTGAGGTTAGTTGTGGATGGGGTATTAGATGCCTCAATACTGCTTAGGCGAGTCTCATCGGCCTGAGGGTCCTATGCGTCCTGACTGAAGTCGCGTGGTACCAAGTCGACTTTCAAGTCAGCGCGATATGCCTGTGTTGACTCTGAAGTTGGCGTGCTGGACCTGGGTCCCTCAAGGTTTGGTGGAGTCGCCTGGCTTTGTTCTAGAAGTATGGGAATGAGTAACTGGAATGGTTACTTACGGAATGGTGCGCGATGCGTTTTGCTGAGATTGCGTAGTAGTGGTTCTACCTGATGGCGAGGTAGGTTGGGGGTGGAGTGGGTAAATATTCAATGGCTGAATGAAGGGGTCGGGTGTGGAGGGCTGGTGTGTGTATGGACTTGTCTCTGTTTCGGGCGGAGGGGGTTGAGATGGTTGGTGGGTTCGAAGTAGGTGCACGGGGCTGAATGAAATCGTTTGTCTGAAGTATTGATATCGATGCGCTGGGCTTGTTTGATACTGGGCTTCGATGTGATGTACTGGGGGGGTTCTTGAGATCTTATTGGAGTTTGATGCGGTAATGCGTTGAGTTGGTTAAATCTTGTCTTGCTGGAAATCCCTGCTCTGGGCTGACAGTTCTAGTCATGTAACTAGTGAATGACTGCTCAGAAACGCTGACTTAGAATAAATGTAGGTAAGATAGCAAATGTATAACCCCCCCCTCCCATCAATACTTCCTGATGGACAAAACGTATCCTGAAATAAGCTCACTTCAGAAGACGGGGTGGTGGGTTATACATTTGTCATCTTACCCATGTTTATTCTGAGTCAGCGGTTCAGTTGATTATGTTTGGTGGGATTTGTCCCAGACGTGTGGTTATTACACATTGTGTGGTGATTACCAACTTTATGTTATTGGCTGCAATTCGGTGTATTCTGACATTTTGACTTTTTGTACATCTTGGTAGGTCACTCATCTATCATTCTAATATTTTTCCTATATACTCTCTTTGTGTTCGTTTCAATGATGTGTTGTATATCTTTATGTTATAGCTTTTAGCTTTGATCTTTCGCATTACGGGCGACGGTAGCTAAATCGTACTGGAACTTTGCATTATTGTTACGCAGGTTCGCATTTTAGTGCAAGATTTCATTTGCTATTCTATTTTTTATATTAGTGTTGATGTGTGAATTATGTGATATGGGGTTCATTTGAAATTATTTTCGGGTTATACTATACTCAACATTTGTGTGTGTAACTTTTGTATTTTTCTGGAATGTAACGGTTACCGGGGTTACCTAACCCAGTGTAAGAGGGAGACCCCTCCCCTTTTTATATAGATTTCCTTTTGCTACCACTGTATTCCCTGGCCATTTCTTCCGAGCCACGACCACCAACCGCCCCTAACCGCTCACGAAAAAACGCATTTTGGTAATAGCCCTCTTTTATACACTACTATCTTTTCATTTTCTTACAGACATTCTTCCCCTCCCACAAAAACCAATCCCGCGCTAATCCACCTTGAAGACGAACCCCGGACAGGGTTCGAAACGTAGGAATAAACTTCAAACAGACCAAGGCAAATATTCATGACTGAAGCTCGGAATTATGAAAGTTATTTGGATACCGCGTCGCGAATTTGAGGCCCCGACATCACTGATTCCTCTGGGAGTCTTCTGTCTCCTCGGTGACGCTACAGAGCTCGGGAACCTTTAGGAAAATCGGCGTTGACACCCGGAAGCAGAACGACGGGTCGTCTCTTGGACCGAAGTCCGACCTTGGTCACCCTTTGTGAATGTTTAGAAGGACTCGAAGAACGAATATGACCTCAGGAGGAGGAGGAGGAGGAGGAGGAGGAGGAGGAAGAGGAAGAGGAGGAGGAAAAGGTAGAGATGAAGCAGAATGAGGAAGAAATGGGTGAGGAGGAGGAACAGGTGGAATAGGAAAAGTAGGGGCACTAAATGAAGAAAATTGGAAGAGAAAGGGGAATTAGGGAGGAGGAGGAGGAGCGGGAATAGGAGTCTGCGAAAGAAAAGGATGAGGAGGGGAAGGAGGGTGGGAAGAAAGGGGAGGAGGAGTAAGCGGAGGGGGAAGCAAAGGAGTAGGAGGCGGAGGAGGAGGAGGGGGAGAAGGAGACTTGCAAGGAGATGAGAAATTCACATTAGGTGAGACATTTGCTGAGAGTGGGTATCTTGATTTCACTTTAAATGCATCAATAACAAACAGCAATTCTGATAAATTCTTAACTGACTCAAACTTGAAGGCATGACTTGAATCTACTTGCAATCTCTTAAATCAATAAAGATGAGGAGAAAAGAAAAAATATGTTGACGTCTAAGAATAAGTTACGGTTTTATTAGATGCGAAATATTACAATAACGCAAGGAGAGAGACGTTAGTGAATAATAAATATTTACCTTCATTACCAAGTTTATTAAAATCACTTGGCTGACTTATACAAGACAATATCCCTTTCACGCACCCAATCACCGAGAAAAGACTTTATGATTTTATGGATGAACACTACAAGGGACCGTAGAGCGAAGTTAGGAAATTATTAGACTTTTGGTCTCAGTCTGAAGAAGATAAAAATGATTAACCTATACGTGAACTGTATTTTAAGATATATATGCGTTATATGTGAATATACATTCGGACGACCCGTCATCCAGGAGGTGCTAAGATAAGAGGGAGGGTGGAGGGGGTGTGGAGTGTATTTAGGGATGGAATGGGTGGGAATGATTTTATGCCTTTTCCTTTTTGGCTACCTCCCTTGTAAGGGGGAAAAAGCCTTGGTATATGTATGTATGTACATTCGGGCGAACAGTATACGTGTCCATTCATTTATATCTATCTGATATGTATGTTACAAAGAAATGTATGTTTCTCTGTATACACATCTATATGCATAACAACATTATTCCATCTACATTTTATGCATCTAGGCATACATAGAAGTGTGTACATGCTGATATGAATATGCTTTTTGAAGTACAGCATCAGTACATGATGTATATATGTTATAAATGAAGATATCTAAATCTTTGCATGCATAGATACATAAGTTAAATATACATATTCTATATTACTTTAATAAAAGCTGTTAGCTATTGACGGGTAATCCAGAAGTTCTGCTTGATACACTCTCGATCATAATGGAGCTATGATGGTCTGAACAGGTTGAATTTCCACGGCTAGAACAAAAGGGAATTTCTGACGAAATAAAGAAAAATGGAATAAAGTCCTTTTCCTCACATTTACGAAAAGGATTTTATAAAAAGAACCTTTACGTCGTGATTTCTGAACCGTAATTGGTAGTGAAAGGCTTCCTTTAAAGACAATTTCGTTGTATTTCTCTTACTATGATTTATGAATGAAAAAATAATTTGCACATTATTCATACCATGATTTATTTCACAGCTTAGCGGATTATATGTAACGCATTCCATTTTGAATATTGTCATTATAGAATATATGTCTGTCTTTTATTACGAAGCTACTGATGTTCCCATCACGAACTAGAATAGTGTTATTTTTTCACTTTAGTCTAAGAAGCTACGAAAAAAATTATTCCTGTAATAATGAACACGCACACACGAACACACACGAACCTACACACACACACATACACACACACACACACACACACACACACACACACACACACACACACACACACACACACACACACACAGGACTGAAATTATTTCAGTATCGCTGCGCTTCGAGTCGTTACTCCAACTCTCGTGGGCGGGGAGTTGTGTGTGTGTGTGCGTGTAAGGTCATAGCATTACCCATAGATCGGTCATACGAGCTCTGAGCTCTCTTCCGGGAGGGAAATAGCTGGCGATCACGAGTCCAACACGTAATCCAAAGACCAAGGTGAATCACACACACACACACACACACACACACACACACACACACACACACACACACACACACACACACACACACACACACACACACACACACACACACACACACACACACACACACACACACACACACACAAACAAACACACAGACTAGATCCGGGGTTCTCAACCTATTTTCACGTATACCTCGTAC
>NC_134815.1:43217869-43225369 GCF_046742065.1 Oratosquilla oratoria | reverse complement strand
TTAAGAGGCACCATATGGAAGGCACCACCACCATCATTGAGAGAAATAACAACACCATAAAACTAAAAATGACAGAAGCTTGTGCTCATTTGCAATCAAAAACCCGCTATCAATATCCAGCAGCAACCTGAAACATCGTTAACAACCAGCAGACAGAGAACGCATCCCGTGCGCTGATTGGCGGGCGGACGTTTCAGCTCTCCGCTCTCCGCCGATATATACCAACATGTGGCCAAACCGAGTCATTCTCTGTCAAGAATTTGACTAGTCAATACCTCCTGAAGATGGCCAATTAAGGCCGAAAGACGTCTAGAGGAAAATACCATGGACTTCAGTACTCTACTAAGAAATCTGCATCCAGACGACCGCACATTGGTGCGTAACATAGAAAAGAAATTCTATAAACAGAATTATGCTTTCGCAGCTGTTGACTTTAACAACGCATGCATATGTATATATATATATATACATATATATATATATATATACATATATATATATATATATATGTATATATATATATATTACTTCAGGATTGGGTTGGCTATTATTTATCTTCTCGTTCATCACTTGTCGTTATGAGACTTCCAGCGAAGTTTTTTTTTTCTTTTTCGTTTATGAGCGCATTCTCACGTCTCCTCATCCTTCCCCACCTCCACCTCCACCTCCACTTCCGCCTCCAACTTTGCCTCCACACACCACTCCACTCACAGGCTTTCGTTTCCTTCTAGTCTCTCTTCTTCTGTTATTGCTCTCTGATTCACATTTTCCTCCTCCTCCTCCTCCTCCTCCTCTCTATACTAATTCTCTTATGTTTCCTCCTTTTCCTCCCCTCTCCTACTCTTTTTCTTGCTCCTTATCCTCCTCCTCTTCCTCCTATTCCTTCTCTTCCGCTTCCTTTTCCTCCTCCCATTCCTCTTACTTCGATTTCTCCTCCTCCTCCTTCTTCTTCTTTCTTCTTCTTCTTTTTCTTCTTCCTTCTCCTTCACTTAACCTCCTCTTCCTCCACTTGCTACTCTCTTTTCTTCCATTCTTCTTCTTTCGCCCTCTCTTCCTACACTCCATCTTTCTCCTCCTTGTATTCATACTCCTTCATTCTTCCTCCTCTTTCTCATTTTCCTCTTCCTTCCCCTCCTCTTCCTCCTTTTTCTTCTCCTCCTCTTTCTCTGCCTTTCCCTCTTATTTCCCCTCCTCCTACTTCTCTTTCTCTCCTCCTTCTATTCATCCTCCTTTTCTTCTTCCCCCTCTTACTCTGCCTCCTCTTTCTCCTCTTCCTAATGTGCCATCTCCTCTTCCCCCCTACATCTGCTCCTCTTCCCCCAACACCTGCTCCTTTCTCCCCTGTACCTGCTCTTCTTACTCCTCTATCTCTCTCTCTTCCTTCTCCACCTGCTCCTCTTTCTAACCCACCTTCGCTAATTCTCCCCCTGTCCTCTTCTATCTCCAGTTTTATCCTCCATTTCTTCCTCCTCCACATCCCTCCTCCTCATTCTCTGCCTCCACTTCCTTTTTCTTTCCGTTTACGTCATCGTATTCCTCCTCTTCCCCTTCCTTTCTTCTCCAATTTCATCTCTGCTGTTTCTTTTTATTTTACCTTTTCTTCTTTCCCCTTTTCCTCGTTCTTCTCTTCTTGTCTTTGTTCCTTATCTTTCTGTTCATTGTACCTTCAAGTACTGTTTGTTTTACTTCCGCCTATTCTGCACAAAGGAAAGATGTGATTTATTATTTTAAGAATAGCGATAATACTATAATTCGATGGAGATAGTGTATTTACTACCACCATAACCACAGAGAAGATGCTCATGTTGGTTGCTCATCATTTTTCTTTTTTCTTTCCTCAAAGCCTTCACTAATGGCTTCCTTCTGCTACCAGCCTTACCTTACCTCTTTGGTTTTGTTGTTATAAAAAAAAAATTCTCTTATCTCTCATCCCCATCTCATGTGTAACAATATTTCTCTGGCTTTTCTCTCGATCTCGGCAATAAAATATTTTTCTCCTTTTTTTTTCCTTTCTTTTACTTTGTTCTTTTTTCCAAAATGAAGGCTTTACTCTTCTTATCATTCTTTTGTTTTACATTCTTCTTTTCTATCTTTTTCTTGCATTATGCTTTTCTTTCCATCTTCTGTATCTTCTACAGAACCTCTCACTTACTCTCGTTCTTTTCGATCTTCTTGTAATAATCATTCAATTCTCGTTGTCATTATCAGTCACCACTATCCCTTTCGCTATTACTAATACCGTTATCGTTACTCTTTCACATAAAACTTTATTCCTGACTACTTTCAACTTCTCCTAACCCTCCGTTCTGCTACCCTCCTTAAATCTACCATCTGTATGGCTCAATCTCTTTAAGGATAGAAACGCTGGTTATAACTGAAATTTCTAATACCATTACCACCACTATTATCCCTAACATCATCTCTGCCCACTCTAGTCCCTCTAGCACAGTGGTTCTTAACCTGTGGGGAATTCCCCACTGGTGGGGAATGGCGGAGTTGCCAAGTGGGGAATGACCGGTCGGACAGAAGAACCACTTTTTTTTTTTTTTAATCGATGTGTTTTTGTATCTTTTTGTTTGTTTATCTATGCAAACAAAAATGAAGGGCCATAAAATGGCACAAAAAATCAAAGCGTATATTTACGTACTAAACACTGCATGGGGTAAAATCGAATTTGTCAAAGACCGATGCTGTGGTGGGAAATGGAGAGTTGGCTCACTAAAAAGTGGGGAATTGCAGAAAAAATGTTAAGAACCCCTGCTCTAGCACTACAGCTAACACCACCACAGAAAACAAATTCCATCTCGAATGAGTCTGCCATCTATCATTCTTCTAGTGTCACTTCTTTCTCAGCAACATTTTGCTGCCACTGATTACTGGTCTCACGCTTTCAAGATCACCCATATATATATATATTCCTCTTCTATTCCAAACTCCACAAAATTCAGCAATTTATTCTACTACTATTCGTCTGTCAACGCTATTCCTGCCATCCATTTTTCAACATTCTTAAATCATCCCTCCTCATCTCTCCAAAATCTGACAATACATTCGTCAGCGGATTACCAACTCCGTGCCAACCTGCTAACTCGATCTTTTGAGAAACCACAGATTTGAATCTAACGTGTCGTTACTATGTACAGTACATACTTAAACAGGCTTCCAGACATTTCTATAGAAGGCGGGACACTACCTCTGATCTACCAATTCCATTAGAATAAATTGAACTTAATGGATCACGATAACAACAACATAACTGAGCTCGAAACATTGCAATGATAATGGGCCGTTCACCTTGCTGTGGTACAGTCTATCTTCATGTACACTAATCTCTTTTTACCCTGAATACATTTACATATTCGAGACCTCTGAATATATATCCATGGATGATGATGCCAATTATGTAAAACTATACCCTGAAGCTGTGATTGGATGTAAAGGAGGAAATATAGATAATCAATTATCGTGAAACATTAGGAAGATCAACTGAATTCAGTTCAGTTGAGTAAAAGCAGCAACGACTGCAACATCACTGTAGGAGAGAGGGCAAACGCAGAGTATGGGATCCAATGTATTTAACGTTTCGCCCAGCAGGGCTTTTTCAGAAGAAGCTCTGCTGGGTGAAACGTTAAATACATTGGATCCCATACTCTGCGTTTGGCCTCTCTCCTACAGTGAATTCAGTTCACTCACTCTTCGATCTTTCCTTTTTTTTTTCGTCCTTTTTTTATTCTCAGCCCCTCACCACATCCTACCCCTCACTGCCTGCATTTGCTGAAAAAATATTTGCACATATTTATACGTGGAGAGAAAATCCACGTAAGAAATATTATTTATACCTTTCCACAATGGTTTTCATAATATTCTCGAGTAGCTGCAAAGAATTATTTTCGAAGAAAAAAATAGATAAATGAAAAAACAAATGAATAGATGAAGAAAAATCTATTAAAACAGGTCGTGAATAAATATAATCTTCGGGAAGGAGGGAGGGGGAGAGAGAGAAAAGAGAAATATACATACATATACATATATATATATATATATATATATATATATAGAGAGAGAGAGAGAGAGAGAGAGAGAGAGAGAGAGAGAGAGAGAGAGAGAGAGAGAGAGAGAGAGAGAGAGAGAGAGAGAGAGAGAGAGAGAGAGAGAGAGAGAGAGAGAGAAAGAGAGGGAGAATGTGGGTTCCATCACCGCGGCGATGATAAAGCGTCTCTCCCCTGACGAGGGATTATATATTGTATCCATAATTTTATTTCGTAAATCATTTTTATAAAGAAGAACATGGTGACTGCATGATGTAACATGTAGATGATATATTTCAAGCTGCATGCATATATATATATATGTATATATGTGTATATATATTATATATGTGTATATGTATATATATATTATATATATGTATATATATTATATATATGTGTATATGTATATATATTATATGTATATATATATATTATATATATATATATGTATATGTATATATATTATATGTATATGTATATATATGTATGTATATATATGTATATATGTATATATATATATATATATATATATATATATATTGTATGTATATATGTATATATATATATATATATATATATATATATATAGATGTATATATTATATATATATATATATATATATATATATATATATATATATATATATATATATATGAATAGACGAAAACGTTCGGTATTCATTTCTTTTATTTTCCAAGTGGTTTCTGCAAATATATATATGTGTATATATATATATGTGTATATATATATATATATATATATATATATATATATATGAATACACACACACACACGTGCCCACGTTACCACTGTGGTACTTGACTGGAATTAAGCACTAGATTTATAACGAAAAGAAAAAAAAAATCCATTTCCAACCAGTACCCTATGGCTGCTTGCTATATTTTCTACTTGTTCACTTCCGTGAGTCCATTTACATAAAAACATACATAAAGACGTCTTGCCAATGAAATTTCAGGGCTCGAGCTTTATTCAGAACCCATCGTCTCGACCTCAAGGTGTCCATCTTCATGTACACAATGCATATGTACATTATGCGTATATGTGTGTACACACATGTAAATATAGAGACACATTTACACATACACATGTGGATGGTGAGCAGATTTGAGGAGTGTTTATGGATCTGGGAGAAAATAATGACAGAGTGGTTTCCTTTTATATCCATTGTTCACAAATTGCTTATTCTGACTCTTTTCTCATTTCACTAATTTGTATGACAATAATTTAAAGTTACTCAGAAACATCCCTACGGATCAGAGTCACGCGCCATTAATTCATCAGAAACTAATCCCAACACTGAAACGATTGATGATCACTTTTATCTTCTATTTTTTTCTTTAACATTTCTTAAGTCTCTTTAGCGCCGCCTCTGTAAATTAATCTCTTCAATGTAATACCATCCTTGAGCATAGAATTACTAGTTATTGTTGGCAAAACAGTGATACTTACAGCTCTGTCCTTTTACTCTTGGCCAGGGCATTTGGTAGCTATTTCATTATTCTTTTGTTTTTCTCTACTTCTATCAAACAAATGTAATCTCTGGCCCAATATATCCTGACGCATTTATCTCCTCTAAAGCTCCATTACTCAAAGTCGCATTAGATTCTCCACTTTCCTGTCTTCTTGAACATTCATCATCAGACATTACGCGGAGGAACTATTTAGCATATCCGCTCTCTAATTTCTCTGCAATTATGTCGTATTATGACTGAATTAATACTGATTATGTAAAGATAAGAGTGAATCTTAAGAATTGCCTGTAAAATAACCACAAGTCCTAGATCTATGAAGATCATTTGTAATGGTTATATACGTTCAGTTCAGGACAAAGCCTCTCTTTATTCAAAAGGGAGTAAAACTTATGTCGATGGGTCCGTTCATGAGCGTCGAAGTTTAGCATTCTCTTTCGTCTCTCGTTTATGTTTATTTTATTCAGGAAAAAAAGCTCAAGCCTCAGAGAATTAATCCTTCCGTACCATGTGTCTATTTTAATGTTATTGATTGCCGCTAATTGTGAGCATCCTTTTTCTTATCCCAAAAAGTAGTGAGGGAAAATGTTATCATCGATACTTCTTGATGATAATCCATAGATTAATCCTTCAAGATTTCCCTCTCTCACCACGGGACAATTATCGAGCTCGCCATTTTATGGAGCAACGAGAATAAGGCCCTCTTCACACTAGCGGTTTCAACCGCTGCGGTTCAATTATAATGTAACTCAATGGAGGCGTTCCCACACAACCACTAGATGGTTTCCGCGCGGTTCAAACCGCTAGTGTGAATAAGGCCTTAGTGTCTATGATTATCTCGTAATAGCGGGTTAGTTTGTCTCGCAAATGGGGCAAGAGGATCACATCTTCAGGTGGAGGAATGATAATATATTCATGGGTTAAGCTGCATGAGTATTAACGGCCTTTGTATGCAAAGGGTCTGATGCCAAGTAAATCGACATGTAGCAGGAGACTGGTTAGCCTTCCCAGGTCCAGCTACTGGAACTGTGTCCGGTGGTCACGGAGAAGACACCGAGTTAAAGAAAAGGTGCTCCAGAACAAGTGATGCAGGAAAAAACGGAATGAACGAGAAAAATAAGTCCATTGAAGAAGCTTTACAAGTATTATAGTTGTTGATGATGATAGTAGTAGTGGTGGAGAATGGAGAGTGATAGAGGCATAGTGATGGTGATAGAATGGTAGCAATATCCATTACAGCAATTATAGTGGCAGTAACAATAATGGTAGTGGTGGCAATATTAGCTGGCGCAGTAACTTTCGCATCAGCAGCAGCAGGAGTAGTAGTAGTAGTAGAAGTATCAATAGCAGCAGTAGCTGTAGTAACTGCACTAGTAGTTGAACTACAGCGTTCATTATTGTGGAGCCGTGTTGCCTCACTTTTACCAGTGTCATAAATAGACTTTATCCATTTATGTTACTATAGATTCGATAGATATATCATAAACACATACGTTTGTTCAACCATCTAGAGATCAGCCATTTAGTTGTCAGTGATTTAGTGGTTAACCACATAATGTTCAACTATCTATGGATCAGCCATCTAGTGGTCATCCATCTAGTGGCATTCATCTCGTTGAAATAAGATTTACCTCAGGTTAAATGTGTCCGCGATTTTTTTTTTTTTTTTTTATGAAAGAGGACGGTCTAAATTCAACTTTCTGCCCAGACTTACTAAGTCACGAGTTCTCTGTCTTTTATGAAATTCTGGGATGAATTCCATTAGACTCTGTGACGTGTTCTACTGTTTGCCCTCACTGCTTTTAGTGAGTTTGTTTTTAATAATGAAATTCTTTGGTCCTAACTTTTCTCTTCTGATCCAGAAGCTTAAGTACTTTGCCAAAGAGAATGAAATATTAAGAGAATACTAACTGAACCTAACTTAATGGTGAGTCTTTCCATTTACGTAATACAATTTTATTTTCTCAAATTCTATCGAT
>NC_134815.1:43192895-43200395 GCF_046742065.1 Oratosquilla oratoria | reverse complement strand
ACAAATATAATACACTTGACATGTGCCCACTACAATTTAATCTTAGTTCAGTTTTGCATAACTGTTTCGTAGTACATTAATACGAAAGTATTTGACCTTAATGTCACGGCAATAGAAGAACGGTGTTTGCTATTTTTACATATATGTATGTGAATATTTAATAAATTCACGAAAGAAAACGATGTATCATGTAAAGAACTCCTCTAAACCAGGGTTGTCAAACTCATTTACTCCAGCGGCCCACATTTCATCAGAGTATACAGTACGTGGTCCAGATGATTATGAGCGGATCTAAATCACTTATTAAGAGAATAATAATATAATAATGATGATGATAATAATATTAAAAGTAATAATGATAAAGGTAAATCTAATATATACTCGTGTTCACGTGTAACCTAAAAACAAAGGTACAAAAGAAATCAACCTATTATTTACCTTTATTTGTAACACTGCTGCTCCGAGAAACTTGGCACCTTTTGGCCTATACTCGTACAGGTGCATCAGTGTTTGACACTAATGGTGGAGCAGTGGCTACCTTAAATGTTGAGTTAAGGTGTTCATCAGTAAGTTGAGACCTGAGTCGAGACTTGTTCAAGTTCATCACAGAAAAAAAGTTGTTCATAGACATAGACACATAGACACACAGAAGACTTCCTGGAAGAGGCTTACGTCTGTGACTCCACATCCACATTTACACTTTGTGGTAGCTTGTGGTGGATCTTTGCTTTATAATCGTATTTTAGTTCTTAGTTTTGCCAGAATTTGTCATAGGTACTGCCGAACATTGACATCATCCTTGAGGCCAAACATTTAATTCGGGGATATGTTGGCTCAACATACTGATAAAATACGCCAGTATCAACAGTTGAAAACTTATCCTTCAACACACAGTTACACTGGAGCTCAATCATTTCTAATTAGGACTTTTCTTTTGCCTCATCAACACTAACAGCGAAAGGGTTTCGGAAAATATAAATATAAAGCTCAAGATTTTTAGAGTCTGCAAATCTTTCTCCGAACTCGCTCACTTAATTGGAAATCTTATTGCAGTACTTTTTCGTGCTGATATCACCATGGAACTCAGATGCCTCTTGCAGGGACATCAGAGTTGGAAAATGTTCGGGTTTACTTGCTGCTAGTTGGCGTTCAAAAAAAGTTTAAGCTTCACCTCAAAGGCACAAAAAGAGTCATGTAAATCTGTCACTAATTTATTGCCACCTTTCTGCCTTGTATTCAGGTAATAAATTCTGTTATTTCTACCATGAAAACTAAATCTTGAACCCATTCTTTGTTTTTCAGTTCCTCCGCATCCCTTCCTTTCTCATGCATAAATTTTTGCATTTCACTTTTAGATTTATAAGAGCGTTTCAGCAGAGTCCGCCCATGATTAAAACAATATAAGTATAGTGTCAGAATTGCACAAATGTCCAACACGATATTTGTTCACCTTAGGGATTTCATCCATTGCATTAATTAGGAAGAAGCTAAAGTAATTGCTAAAAGTAATACTTATTTGAATAGAAATATCATAGAGTTCGGTCTGATTAAGGATACATTTGTTAACAATTTAGATTTAAGTCATGGATTGTACACTTTAGATAATTTTATTATTAAGAAAATTGTAGCCCAAACTCTCGGGAATCTGAGTCTATAGGTATATATTCTTGTTTCTCTGCTATACTTGTACCTTGAAAATGTCTGAATAGACGAAAGCGCTCGGTTTCATTTCTGATATTTTCCTTGTGATTTTGGCACACACACACACACACACACACACACACACACACACACACACACACACACACACACACACACACACACACACACACACACACACACACACACACACACACACACACACACACACACATATATATATATATATATGTAATATATATATATATATATATATATATATATATATATTCACAAGAGCGAAATGTACTAACACATTTGTAAATCACAATGAGAACCCACAGTCGGAGTAAAATAAAAATTGAAACATGTTTTACCAATTTTTTCGTTTACTCCGACTGTGAGTTTTCCCTGTGAGATATAAGTATATATATATATATATATATATATATATATATATATATGTATGTATGTATATACATATGTATATATATATATATGTATATATGCAGGTTGTCAAAGGGATAGGAATAACACGGAGTCCGGGCGCTTTCGTGATATCTTCACATTATCAAGGAGTACAACAGAATGAGGTACAATGTAATGCACAGTACATATATGGATCAAATAGGACACATGGGTAGGGTATTTCCTCAATTTGGGGCGTTTGTTAACTCGGTCAGGTAAGGCCGTGGGGTTCCGAGCAAGGGCGTGGTCATGTTACATAATAATTATTATTTATATCATTAACAATAAATGGATCTAGTTTATATAAACCTAAACTGTTATTAAGAAGTTTATCATAATCACTTTTGATAATACCTGATCCTATAGTATTTCTTTCTATCATAGTTTTACAAGGTACAATTTTTGAAGAAGTTTTCCAGTTAATATGTGAAAATATCATGAAAGTGATCGGACTCCGTGTCTTTCTCTTTCCTTGTGGTATTCTGCATATTTGTGAATCACGTGTATCTTGTGAAACGTATGCATATATATATATATACATATATATATATATATATATATATATGTATATATATATATATATATATATATATATTCAATTTGTGTTTGTATTTATATATAGATATATACGTACATATTTCTTCTGAAAGATATTTTCATTTCTGGATGTAGAAGTAATCTACAAATTGCCAAGGTTGCCTCAGGAGTCTTCCGGGATTTCAAAAAAACATTTTTACAAACGTGTCTCGCTCTCTCCGAGAGGGACTGATATTCTAGAAAGTGAGCAGTCAGCGTTTACTGTTTCTCACTTGAATGAAATCACTATGAATGAGCCAGAAATATATGTTAAATAAACCATGTAAGTCATATAAGTCATATAAATAATACAGTCGATATAAATTCACGATAATCTTGAACGCCTTGAATAGAACACTGACATCGGATGCAATGTCCATGTATATATATTATATATATATGTATGTATATATATATATATATATATAAATGTATACATATATATATACATATTCATATATATGTATGTATATATATATATGTATATATATATATATATATTAGTGTATCCAGGAAGAATATTTTCTTGTTGACAGACGAGATTAAATGATATTGCTGTTTCTGCATTATTTATCTTTTTGTTAAGAACTTCAATTTCTCTTGCTAATTTACGGTGTTGGACTGATAGTTTGCTGAGTAGCTGTCCGTATGAGCAACCTCATACGGACAGCTACTACTATCAGTCCAACACTGTAAATTAGCAAGAGAAATTGAAGTTCTTAACAAAAAGATAAATAATGCAGAAACAGCAATATCATTTAATCTCGTCTGTCAACAAGAGAATATATATATATATATATATATATATGGGGTGAAAGGGGCTTTACAAAAGGGAGGAATGTCTGTAGAGGAAGGACGGGAGAGGACAGAAGATAGGGGTGAATGGAGAAGGGTTGTGTATAGATGAGGCTTGTGATGCATGAGGGGGAGTGGGTGGGGGATGGGGGTGAGGTAGTATGTATGAGAAAAAAATTGACGCAGCCCGAAGGGATTTCTCCCCGTCTTCTCCTTTTCTGCATGAGGGGACGGAGAGGGGGGGTCGCCGAATTTATGAGGCGGCCTTGCTGTGGATGTGCTGTGTCTTGCGACACTGCTTCTGACCCAGGACAGTGGACAGGACGCAGGGATGACCCGTCATCCAGGAGGTGCCAAGATAGAAGGGAGGGAGGAGGGTGGAGGGGAGTGGAATATATGGGAAATGAAATGGGTGGGAGTGGTTTCTATGCCTTTCTCTTTTTGGCTACCCCCCGTGTAAGGGGGAAAAAGCCTTTGGTATATGTATGTATGTATATACTTATGTTGTTTTAATCTAACATTTAATTCCTTTCCAGTCTCTAGCTTTATCCTCAAAATAAGACTTCCTGACCATTTTTTGAGAATTGTCAATGAGGTACTTGGGATACTTTAATTTTGAAGCTATGTCACATATTCTTAAGAATTCACCATCCAAAACTCCGGACTACAAATACGATAAACTCTAAGGTGTATTGATGATAACACAGATGTCTTTGTCCTGCAATGAAGAAAAGAGTAAAAATAAACATATGAAAGAACATTGGTGGATTTTCTATAAACATCAAATTTAAAAGACCTTTCATTTCTGTATATCAATACGTCAAGGAAAGGTAATTTGTTATTTCGTTCTATTTCCAAAGTAAAATTGATAGAAGGAACTATGGTGTTAAGCTGTGACAAGAAAATAGACGGTTCATCATTAACAGGCCAAATACACAATATATCATCAATGTATCTGAACCAAGTAACATTATGAGGGAGAATTTTGGGTAATAGCTTAGTTTAAAAAATTCCATATAAAGATTGTTTTATAATGGTGGCTGTAGGCAGTAGTAAATCAAGTTTCTCCAATTCTTTTTCAAGGTACACCAACAAATCATTAACTGGAACACGAGTAAATAAAGAAGTAACGTCATAGCTAATAATAATAAAATAATGATAAATTTCAAGGTTATTAAGATGGTTAACTGAATCTACATTGTTGTGTATGTGGCTATTGAAAATTGTCCCCACTAGAGAGCTCAAAATGGACACAAGCTACTTGGACAGATTATACCCAGCAGATCCTCGCGAACTTGTAATGGTCTCACAGGGTTGTTAGGTTAATAATTTCTAATTAACCCATACATATATGATAGTGATGGTGAATTCGAGGAGAGCTACTTAATCAAAAGGTCGTATCCTTTTAACATATGTTTTAATTTACACAAACCACTTGGACAAATTATACCCAGCAGATCCTCGGTAACATGTAATGTGTCTCACAAGGTTGTTAGGTTTAAGTCATGGATTGTACAAATTGAATAATTTTATTATTAAGAAAATCGTAGCCCAAACTCCCGGGAATCTAAGTCCATAGGTCACTGGGAGAGATCTACCCTTTAGGTATATACTTTTGTTTCTCTGCTATGCCAGTACCGGGAAAATGTCTGAATAGACGAAAGAGCTTGGTCTCATTTCTGTTATTTACCTTGTGTTTTTTCGGCATATATATATATAATATATATATATATATATATATATATATATATATATATATATATATATATATATATATATATATATATATATATATATATATATAGGGAGAGAGAGAGAGAGAAATGTATTAACACATTTCATTTCAGTTATTTTCCTTGTGATCTTTCGACATAATTAGAATCACGCGTTCAAGTAATTTATTCTGCATATATATATATATATATATATATATATATATATATATACGTGTGTGTGTGTGTGTGTGTGTGTGTGTGTGTGTGTGTGTGTGTGTGTGTGTGTGTGTGTGTGTGTGCGCGCGCGCACGTGTTTGTGTGTATGTGTATTATGTATATATAGATAGATATGAATTGAATCACTAGTTGAATTCAATCCTTTCAAATAATCAAAACAGGAAGTCGCGAAGTTTCGATCCCGGGTTCATAAGATCATATTTTTCATATCCCAAGCGCGTGCGTGTGCTCGTATTTGTAGGTGAACGCTATCACTCTGGTAAATGTCGATGGTTGGAAATCTGAAAGTCTTGTGTCGTTCACGCCCTTGCAGATGTACACTCGGTCGCTTCGCTGCAGCAGCCACAAGGCATGACGACGACGACGACAATGTACATCCTGTTACACGAGAAGAAATGAAAGAAAAACAAAAAACAAATCAATAAACAATAAATAGACAAGTGAATATATGCATAAATCATATAATTGAAAATAAGAATATGAATATATTTCAAGTTCAAATAAAATAAAATCAAGCATGTAAAATGAAATAAGATAAAGCATGATGAAATTAGATAAAATCAGATAAAGGAAAATGGTGTAGGTTTGATAAATAATGTATCAAGTAAACAAAAACAAAATAGGGTCTTATTGTGGTTCAATTTATTTGAAAGAAAATGCAAAAGTAATAAGGAAACATGAAGAGAAGTGACAAAAGAGGATTCAGAAAGGGATGAAGAAAAATAAAAATAAAATAAAAGAAAACGACAACAGAAAACCTTTCCTCAAGCCTTGTATGACATGTAAGGGAATGACCGAAGAGTGAGGAAATGGTTTTCAGAATGAACAAAAAAAGAAGAAAAAACAAAGTAGAAAAAGAAGAAGAGAAGGAAGAAGAAGAAAAAGAAGAAGAAAATGAAGAAGAAGAAGAGGAAGAAGAAGAAGAAGAAAAAGAGGAAGAAGAAGAAGAAGAAGAAGAAGAAGAAGAAGAAGGAAAAGAGGCAGAAGAAGAAGGAAAAGAGGAAGAAGAAGAAGGAAAAGAGGCAGAAGAAGAAGAAGAAGGAAAAGAGGAAGAAGAAGAAGAAGAAGAAGAAGAAGAAGAAGAAGAAGAAGAGGAAGAAAATCTAAGTCGGCGTTGTGTTTGTGTTCTCTTCGGTAGCTATGTATAAGGCCTCAATTACCTTTCTCTGTCTCCTTGTTAGGCCTTTTCTCAATACCTCTGCCTCTTGCCAATTGGGTAGATGTTTTTCTTTGTCCGCGCGGCCCACCAGCGTATTTGAGAAGAGAACATGAACCAAAAGGTAGGGGACATAAAATGGTCAAAATACAAAGCGAAATACGCAGCTGTTAGGAGTAACACAGCCACGGCGCCGACTTAGATCGGTGGTGAAACCAAGGTCTAAGTAAAGAGGTCTAACCGCTGTATCAGTTCTGCGCAGCTTCTGACGTAGTTTGGATGCGTCCATTTTCTCTTTGTGATACACTGAAGAAAACTGTGAAACGCCAAGGAAGACAGGAACTATAATATTTTATATATTATATATATATATATTATATATCATATATATTATATATTCATATATATAATATAATATTAATATATTTATATATCTCTGTCTACCGATAATATTTGTCAGAATATAACTAATTGAGTGGAGCGGTGCGAGCGAAGGCGACGTCATTTTCGTACGACGGACCAACTTCAACTGACAGCTATAGGACCCGCTAAACCCCACTTTGAACAGCCAGGTGACGTTCACGGGCTCGCTGCGCCAACTCCCTCGAAATTCGGTCGGAAGTGGTTAGACCTTATATTCTTAGATCTTGGGTGAAACGCCCGATGATCTTTTGTCCGAACGACAGTTCCAAAGTCCAAACTCACGTAAGTTTTCTCATTAATTTTACATTCTTACTCATCTTGAATACATGTGTGTGTGTGTGTGTGTGTGTGTGTGTGTGTGTGTGTGTGTTTGTGCGTATTGTGTGTGTGTGTGTGTGTGTGTGTGTGTGTGTGTGTGTGTGTGTGTGTGTGTGTGTGTGTGTGTGTGTGTGTGTGTGTGTGTGTGTGTGTGTGTATGTATACTGTGTGCAC
>NC_134815.1:43090395-43185395 GCF_046742065.1 Oratosquilla oratoria | reverse complement strand
CTTAGGTATGTTGACATTTTTGTTTGTGTTTCTGACGCGCATATGCTTGAAGAGCTCAGATCTAATCTTCAATCCATTTCTGGGTTACAATTCTCAACAGAGCTCAATGTTAACAATAAGATTCCTTTCCTTGATGTTGTGGTGGAAGCGACTTCTGATAACTTCGAAACTAAGATGTACCGCAAACCCTGCGATAGTGGTAAATGCACAAATGACCTCGGTGAATGTTCTCTTAATTATAAGAAAGGCGTCATTAGGGCATATGCCAGGCAGGCAATTTCTATTTGTTTCTCCTGGCACGTTCTCCATTTAGATCTCACTTATCTACGCCGGATGGTTGTGAACAATGGTTACTCCAATCGAGAGCTTGACAGTGTAACCAAGGACTTAGTAGAACGAAAGATTGCTGTGAGAACATCGGACCAAGCTAAGACTGTCACTGTATTCTATCAGAATATCATTTGTATCTCTTACCGACAAGATGAGAAACAGATAAAAGAAATCATACATAGAAATTGTAAACCAATGGGTGATTACGATAGATTAAGAGTAACCATATTCTACGACAACCCCCGTACTTGTTCCCTGGTCATGAAAAACAATCTGTATGGCAATGGCGGCATATTATCGAGAACCAATGTTATATATGAATACCGTTGTACTTCTGGGGACTGCGCACCCCGTAATTCTACATACATTGGGTTTACGACGTGCCAACTAAGCAGACGGTTGTCCTTACATTTACAAGGAGCAATCAAACAACACGACCTCCAGTACCACCAGGCTGTACTTGATAGGGAGAATATTGTCAATAACACAAAGATAGTCGCGCAATGTAATAAAATAAAATAACTAAAAATGCTAGAAGCTATTCACATAAGGGAAAGAGCTCTGATCATTAATCAACATACAATCTAGCATGGCTTCTGTTATTCCCCTCTTAGATTCCTCATCTAGATATGGAGTCCATCGGCAGGAACACCCACTTCCATCCTCTCTCCCTCCTCCAGCTCACCAACCCCCTCTTGACCAGCGGGGCGTTCCTGCGAGACGAACTATCCTATTCAACCCTTCCCTTCTCCCTCCTCCTTTCCCTTATCCTCCTGAGCGAAATGTCCGACCTCGCAGGCGGTCAACACAAACCTTACAGTGTTCCCATTTTGTCTGTACAAAATTGTCATTTGCGTATTATGTAGGTGTGTAAGACTGTGATTCAATTTTTGTATACTGTTCTGAAGATTACTCCTTGAAGTCCAAACGTCAATTAAAAAAGAAAAACTATGGAAGGCTTGTATTTGCCCAGCCCCCTGAAATGAGATCTACTGTTAGAAAAATTGAAAATCTCAGTAAGAAAATAGTGTCAAAATGTTGTTGTGTACACACTGTATATGTATGTATGTATATATATATATATGTATACATGTATATGTATACACACATATAACATATATATATATATATATATATATATATATATATATATGTGTGTGTGTGTGTGTGTGTGTGTGTGTGTGTGTGTGTGTGTGTGTGTGTGTGTGTGTGTGTGTGTGTGTGTGTGTGTGTGTGTGTGTGTGTGTGTGTGTGTGTGTGTGTGTGTGCGTGTGTGTGTGTGTACATATATATTCTGGTTGTTTATTATCATTTCAAGAGCAAGAGTGCTTATTAATTGTGATCAGGCAAATATTTTTCTCCTGTAATATATATATATATATATATATATATATATATATATATATATATATATATATATATATATATATATATAAACGAAAAATATTACGGGAGGGTCGAGTTGGTTTGAGACACTCGTGAACTCTGACGTAAAGTTCGTAAACAGAGATGGCAGGGGAGAGCGGAGGGCGGGATCGAGGTGAGGTGTAAGTTTGATCAAATCTCCGTAACCGACTTTCATCGGGAGTAGTTTAGTTGGTAGTTACTAGGTTAGCTTTATACTCAGCATTCCACTCCCACGAAGTGGTGAGAAACCCTTGGAAGGGCAAGCCCTGTCAGTTGCTGCAAGCAATTCATTTATTTACTTATTTATTTTATTCTATTCTATTTTGTTTTATTTTATTTTATTTTATTTTATTTTATTTTATTTTATTTTATTTTATTTTATTTTATTTTATTTTATTTTATTTTATTTTATTTTATTTTATTTTATTTTATTTTATTTTATTTTATTTTATTTTATTTTATTTTATCTTATTTTATTTTATTTCATTTCATTTTATTGTATTTATTTTTTTGTCGACGAGCGGGTCGCCTCCCCGCCTGACCAGAACTGTCGAGAAACAACGCAAGAAGCACGCAGCAATACCCGGGAATCGAACTCACGACTCATGAGTTCGACATGGTATCCACTGGGCTACAGTGTAGTCCGAAGATTAGCGTTATGAAAAAATAAAGCCTCGTGTTCTTGTCAAAAGACGCCTGCAATGACACACACACTACAGAATCTGTTCTCGTTGCCGTCAGGCGAATTCAATCATCTGAGTTCGGACCCTCGCGGTATGAAGACATCCAAAGCACCTTGAGCTAGTCACGCGTAATCATTTCGCTACATTTTGCGATTTATTCGTTTATCTTGCTTTATTTTCTAAGTTATCCTGCTTATCAATAAAACATGAAAAAAATCTACATAAGTATAACCTACGAAGTTACTAGAATGTTACTATCTAATCGCAGAAAACATTCGCCAAATCTGGCGAAAGGTTTAAAAAAAAGTACGACCGTAAGTGATCTGAAAAGTCGTTGACTTGTGTCAGTTGTAACTCACTCGAAAGACGACTCGATGGTGACGTGAGGAAGATTTTGCCTTCTGCATTTATTAATTTATTTATCTAATTACTTTTTTGTCGTCGTCGCCAATGTCGTAACTGCATAATGTTGAAATTATCCACATTGTCTACAAAAAAAATGTTACTTATAATATTTAGTTTTTGGTTAATCAATGTAGGTACTTACAGACAATTTTATTCGGCTTAGAGAAACCCATGCAAGACACATTTGACATACTCTTATCTCCCAAACGAAAGGGGATGAAAATTTGAAATAATAAAAATCGAAATCTTATCTTTACATTTTGACATTAAAAATTATTAGACCATTATGTTATTTTGATCGACCTTTCTGCACTCTTCGTTAGTATCCTTTAGACCTTTACAAATTTAGAGCTTAAAGTAGAAAAGTTGAAATGTTATGGTCGGCTCGCTCTTGTTCTACCAACAGAACCTTGTGAGACTCGACTGAAAGTCTACTTTATTTAATTTAGAAATGCATTACAAACCAAAACGAAATCTTCAGTGGAGTATTTACTTTTATGAAAAGAAAAAATAGTAAATAACGAAGAAATGTAATTCCACGAGAGTGGAGATCTATAAACACTACTGAACAATATTACTGGCAAGTTCAAATGAACTATTTATTTTTTCATCGTGATACATAGATCATGGATATAATCTTGTGATGAAGATAGCATTTTCTTTTTTATGGGGTTACATATGTAAAATCTTTAAAGATTACAGTAAAATGTGTGATTGTATAACATAATAGTTTTGAGATTTATGCTGTCAGAATAAAAAGAAAATCGATATTACAAAACCAAATAATTTCAACCAAACTCTAAGCATATAAAGGCTGTCTTGCATGGATTTTTTTAAGTCGACATGACGTCACATAGCATAAAACATATTCCAGGGTTTCTTGTGACGATCATTTTGATCATATTTTATACTCATTTACTATGATCGTAGCCAAATTAATGGTTTTCTTGGCCTTACATTTTTCCCATATTAGAAGATAATTTACCAAGAGTATTGGCCTCCAGTTTATATGCGAATATGCACACACACGCATATACACACACACACAAACACACATACACACACACACATATATATGTATATATATATATATTTATATATATATATAAATATATATATATATATATATATATATATATATATATATATATATGTTACAGAACAAATTGCTGGTGGCAGCGATGTAATTCAAACAATAGAGGGTCTCCCTAAAATATACTCTATCTCTGTCAAATCCATCGGTCCGTGTTATAAGTTCTTTCTGGAAAATTGTGGTCATCAGTCTGAACATTTGAGAACACGCAGAGGTTGGGGAGAGGGTCTAGACTAGGCCAGGGGGAAAAACAACTTTTGTTTAATTTCATGTTGGTGGCCACCGTTTTCCACACAAAGCTTAACTCAGTCCAATGTATTCGACAAAGAGAGAGTATTTTTTGGGGGGGAAACCCTTTATACTCACAATTTAGCTACAGACATTTTGAAATTCATGCTATCTTTTTCGTTGTTTTGTCTCCTTATGTTTATGAGCGTGAAGTGGAGGACGAAGATTTCAAGTATTCTCATGCATATTTGTGAGTTTTTTGTTTATCACTGTTGTTCGTTTTAAAAACCTGTTATTCATCATATGCTGAAAAATTTGAAGTCGCGATTTGAAAGCTTTACATTGTAATCTGTTACTGTCCCCCTTGAGTGCATGTGTGTTGGGCGGAGGATCTTTCTGTGTCCTTACCTCTATAGTAGAACAGGTGGTGACCATCTTACAACTGTATCAGCTTCTCTTCCGTTCTTCGGACTTCGCTTAGTCCTACGATGTCCCACTTGATGTTGTCTAGTTCTTCCATTAAATTTTCCAGCCTGTGGTCTTCTGAGAGGGTTCTTACGTTGTAAATATAGATCTTCATTTTCTTCATGTTATTTAATGTCCAAGACTTGGATCTGCTTAGACAGTGCTTACTCACATTCGGTGGCACACTGCCCGTAAGCACACAAGGCAATGCGGTTGGACCTTTAGGAGACGATGATCCAACAGGAACGCCCGGTTTTGTTTTGGTTGTGCTTTTCATTGCGCTATGAAGGGATTTTGGCAGTAATCTCACCTCCCTGCCAACTGGTTTCTGGTGAGATATTTCTCTGGTGTCACCTTATTCATTATATTCGGTGAAGCCCTATATATCTATAGGGTGCCCAATGGTCCACGCCGTCATTATGACGGTACCCCATATATCTATGAGAAAATGCCCTGTTCGCCATCAGGGACGTGCCAGTTAGCAATGGGACATGCGACTGTGTGTGTGAGCTGCCCTTTATCTGATCTTTCCTATAAAACCTGTTCAATATGGGTGACCCCGCAAATATTTTCTCTCTATCGACATAGTTTTTGTAATCATTAAGATTCTCAAGCCTATCCACCACATCAAGGTGTCAACTCTTGGATAGGTATATATATTTATATATATTTTTATATATATATATATATATATATATATACATAGATATATATGTACATATATATGTAAATACACACACACACAAACACACACACACACACACACACACACACACACACACACACACACACACATATATATATATATATATATATGTGTGTGTGTGTGTGTGTGTGTGTGTGTGTGTGTACATATACATACATACACACACACACACGCACGTATACACACACACACATACAAACAGATATATGCATATAAATATGTATATATATATATATATATATATATATACACATCAAACAATCAGGAACAGCCGTCGCGAAGCTTTGAACGTGGGTCCCTCTAAGCGTAACTCCCACACGTTATGACTTCGCCACTAAGATCATACAAAAGTTTCAAACCTGATACGCAGTTTTGTACCCAGAGATGAACCGACTGAATTCTACAGCCTCGACACCCGCTCTCTACGAAACCCGACACCACCAGAGAGCATGTAATTGTTTGAATTTCATCGGCGCTTTTAGTGATTTGCTCCATAATAGTTACAACGACGAAGCGAATAAAAGCTTGGTTACCGCCTTGCTCTTTGGTGTCGTCGGATTTCGTAGAAAACGGCCTTCAGGGCTGTAGAGTTCAGTCTGCCTAACCCTGGATACAAGACTTCATATCAGGTTTCGTAACTTTTGTATAATCTGCATGGCGAGATGGGAACGCGTGGGACTCACGCTAATAAGGATCCAGGTTCAATGCTTCGTTATGTAACATTTCGAAAAATTATTTACATTTTTGTGACACCATGTTATCAAAAATTCTGAGTTCAATTCGCCATTATGGGCCAAACTGTAAAATAACCCTACAGTTAGAACATAGATTAGCCTTAGAGCTGTCCATAGATTAAAAAAAAAAATACTTTGTAGTTTTTTATGTTCAACCATGTTCTCTCAATTACATATACAGTAGTTCATTATTGCTTCATTTCCCAAAGCTTTCCTTAACTTTTTTTTTTTTGCAGTTCATTATTATTTTTATTTTTGCAGTTCATTATTGTTTCATTTCCAAAAGCTTTCCTTAACTTTTTTTTTTATTTTTGCAGACTGACGGCTTTAAGGGAGGAAAGCAACAAAACCCTATAGCGACAGCCCTGGACAACTTTATAATTGACCAATTCGACCGAGTTCTTGCAGATGAAAACTCAATTCTGGCTGACAACGTGGATGGGACGATTCTGTCCACACTTGATACTGATTATACGAATGACCAAATCGACCAGGCTGTTACAGAAGAGACCTCAACTTTGGCTGACGATGTGGACATAACAACTCAGTTTCCATTTGATGAGTTTCCTACTGAAGATGACGGAGGAGCCTTTCCCCCAGGTAAGAATCTCTTCTTTGTGGACATTTTTTCCCAAGAGACCCAAAAACAGCCAACATTTCCTCAGAAAATATCGTAGACAAGTAATTTGAAAACGTGATACCTTCAGTCACTATGGGCGAATTACACGCTGGGGATGCAAACAAGGATCAGACCAACAACAGCTCATCTGCAGATTACAAAGGATTACAAAGGCGGAGCATGCCGACAGGAGACCTTTTGATCCATATCTAGGTCGGATGCGAAAAAAAAAATCATATTAATAGTAAAATAATAAATAAAAACTATAACAATGTAAATAACAAATAAAATACACAAATAAATGCATAGGTATAGTTAAATAACAAACAAACAGGTAAATAGTAAATAATAATAAAATGACATATAACTAATAATAAATGAAAATCAGACAGACAAATGATAACAAAACAAAAACAAATAATATAAGATAAATTATAATCATTACAGCATGATGATGATGAATGCATCTCCTCTTGGGGTATTGATGACATATCGCAGTTGAAGACAAGCCACAGAACTGGTTAGACCAGGCTCTACCAACAAAGTAGGCAGATGGTCACTTCAAGAAATATCAGGCTACACGAAAAATATCAACCCTAAAAAAGATGAACTCAATATACTCCATGGAGGTCCCTCTGGTTGAGAAACTCCATGTTGTCCCCAACCAACGCACTTTACCTCATTTAGCGTCGGTGTTAGATGAAACATCTACCAAGTCTGATGAAGACTTCGAACAAAAAACTTCGAGCATCTCGTCTCCTTCCAAATTATTTTTTCTTTGTTCATCCTATTTACAATTTCACCACAAGAAAAAAATATTTCCTCCTGAAAGAAGTGGTCAATCTAGTTGGAGATTAACTGACCAAAAAGACGACAACACGCTAAGAAACGGGGATCAGAAGATAAAAATGAATATAATAACAAATCAATTCAAGCTACAATAAAAGTTGTATTTCCCATCAACCCAATTACATTTGGGAAATAGAGTTCAACTAAGATCCCCGCTAGATGGCCGAAAGGAGATAGGAATAGAAAGACGTATCACTTAAAATACTATAACAAGACAAGCAAACACAAAATTCAGTAGACATAATTATGAACCTTATCAATCACTATACTGTCAAATTATAGGAAGATGGCGTGGACACGTATAAAGAACAAAGGATTACAAAGGCGGAGCATGCCGACAGGAGACCTTTTGGTCCATATCTAGGTCGGATGCGAAAAAAAATCAAAATAATAATAAATGAATAAACAAAGACTATAATAATGTAAATAACAAATAAAAAGCACAAATAAATGCATAGGTATAGTTAAATAATAAACAAACAGGTAAATAGTAAATAATAATAAATTGACATATAATTAATAATAAAGAAGCCAAGATCAAGACAAATAATTTAGCATTAAAATATTTCAAGATGGTATACATGATACGTGATAACAAAAGGGAGAAAACATGAAATTAGATGAGTCAAACAAATAGAAAACTAATAAATGTGCTAAGATATTGGAAAATTAGGTAAATTCTAGAGAAAGCAAAGACATTGAGGAAGCATATATGAGGGTAAAGAGGCGATGAGAGTATGAATGAGCAAGAAAGATAAGCCATAAGTGAACTAAGAAGACAGACAATTCTCCAAGAATAAACACATCTGAGAAAACAATATTCTTAACATTTCTGGAGTGCAGTCTTGGTATCTGGCAACATAGACATAAAAAAAAAACATATAAATACGTTACAAATAAACAATATTTCACTTTTGTTATGTAAACAATCTGCGGGCTTCGCCCTCCCGAGCAGCGCCGGGGATTCGCATGCTGCGGTCTTCGGCCGTAAAAACTGTACTCAGGTCCGGTTTCCACATTTCAAGCAACTAAGCGCCCGGCGCGGTCGGGGTGGATGAGGTCCACGGTTTGATTGTATTGTTTGAATGGAATACGATTGCCATTGTTAATCTAAATTAAATGACCTCATTTTCTTGGTGTGAAGGAAATTAAAATGTTTTCTATCTCTTTGGAACAGAATCATCAGAATCATCTGAGGAGTCAATGTCATCTGAGGAATCAGAATCATCTGAAGAATCAGAATCTTCTGAAGAATCAGAATCATCTGAAGAATCGAAATCATCTGAGGAGGTCCAAATATAGATGTGTAGATCGGGGAAGGGGGGGGCATTTTTACGGGGCGGCAGATCTAGTGTGGACTTTCTACCCACAAGGCTGACAAAGTAATAATAATAAAAAAGAGTTCAAATAAGCCCTGAATAATTTACCGTGATCAATGAAATATTTTCCCTTATCAGAACCACATTGCAGTCTGAGGAATATTTTTTTTCAATATCTTTGAAAAAATATTTCTTTTATTTTCACTTAATTATACGGCACAATGGGCAAAGTCATTTTTCATTACGTATACCGGTATCCTATAATTACGTCACACAAATTTGGGTCATAGGCAGTAGGGTATGGTGGAGGGGGGATGTGGGGGGAGGGGAGGCGTCGGGATGTGGGGGGGGGGAGGGGAGGTGTCACTGAGACCTTACCCCCGGATATAATTTCAGGACATTTCATCACCAGCCTATTAAAAAGACATTTGCCTCCTGACCTCACATACGGAGTGAGCCGAGGGTAGAGACCTCACCCAATGTTCCCCTTTCTCATGTCAAGGGTGCTACTTCAGCAGTAGTCACTATTACAATTTGTATCTACTGAAGAGGATTGCAGTTTGCAATCGAAATATATAGATTCCCCGTCTCTAGTCTTATATATATATATATATATATATATATATATATATATATATATATATATATATATATATATATATATATATATATATATATATGGGAGAAAGGGTGGTCGCCACGCTGCCTAAATGTCAAAACTGCAATACTCTGCATTTGGCAAAATGCCATTAGCACCCATAAACTGGCAAAAGAAACTAAAACGAACAAAAAGAAATATGGCCATTTTACTTGCATAGAAAAAGATAAACAAGAAACGAAGCGCTGAAAAGTGAGACGAGTTGAGAGGGATACCAAATGTAACAAGAAAGGGACTAGTTGAGCAAAATTATTTGGACAAAAAGATTAATAAAGAAAAAATATTATGACTGATTTTAAGTTACAATACCCTTCTATAACACTTTATTTTGTTCTCGGATTCTGTAACCCACTAGTAACATTTAGATTTGTTTTAAGTCAGCAATTATGAATACGGGTGGAAATAGCGTGCGGAAGGACGGAATATAATTAAGTTTTATTAATTAATTAACTAACTGTTAATTAATGTATCTATTTACTGACTTATTATTTGTCTATCCATTTAATAATTCATTCAGTTATTTGTTTATGTATCTATTAATTTTATCCTTTGTTTATCCACGTGTTCGTTAATTCTTATCTATTTATTAATGTATTTATTAATTCAATATTTCATTTCTCTGTACCCGAATAATTGAACAATTGTTCAATGATTTTCCGACATAGATCCTTCATATAGCCTCAGGGTATACGTCGTTCTCTAAATTCGTTCCCATTAATACATTTGTGTAATAAGCTTTTGTTCATTGAGCAGAAATCACACATACGCACGCACACATATATGAACACACACACACATATATGCACACACACACACACACATATATGCACACACACACATATATGCACACACACACACACACATATATGCACACACACACATATATGCACACACGCACACATATATGCACACACACACATATATGCACACACACACATATATATATAAATATATATATGTATATATACGTAAAAAAAATCCAGTATACTTTATAGAATTTACTGTGGCACATGCACAGGGATTTTTTCATTTGGCTTAAAGCCTTACCACGGTCTAAACGTGTGGTTATAAATAATGAAAAATACGAATGAACCTGTACACAAAATGCATTTTGTAAACACTGAAATGATAAAAAATGTAAAAAGGAAAGGCTGGTTTTTGGGTTCAGCAATTTTCTCTCGGGCAAGCTATGACATTTTCATGAACGTTGATTTCCATCCTATATCCGAATCCATATATTCGGTGTTGACATTATATTAATCCTTTTTGCTGAGAAATAGTCGTCATAATATTGTTGTCGTTCGCTATGACCTGCTAGAAAAGAAATACCCTCTCCCATTACAGAGATTAATTTTGAATAGATCAGAAATAGTAATAAGCAACTTTTTACATACACAAGGGAGCTGAAAAAATGTGTTGGTCCGAAACTTTTTCTGTCCCTCCCACTTTCGGAAAGAGGGCCCTAGGAAAAGGTCTAGATTGCAATGATTAATTTGTTAAACAAATATTTAATTCAGATAATTCATAATATTGACATATAAATTGTGTGTATTTTAATGTGAAAACGCAATTAGAACTGTTTCGTACATCGCTAGATCCGTCACTAAGGCGATGGTAGATAGATAGATAGACTTTATTTGGCAATAAATCAATGTACATGAAGTGCAAATAATGACAAGAACACATAGTTCGAAATAATAAATGTAAATTGCCGAGGATAACACAAAAAGCATGAACGCTTATTTCCATTGTGGTTCTCATCAGGTAATTTTTCTACATTAAGTCACACGGACAAACATACATAGGGGGTTGAGGGGACCAGACACACTCATGAGTAATACCAGTCAGTACACAAATGACACGTAAACATTGTTATAGTTTTGCTAATATTACTGAAATGTTTGTACACATAGGAACATTGAGTCCAAATATTTGAGCACCATCCAAAAGGAACCTTGCATTAAGCAAAGGAACAACAACAACAAAATGTTAAACTGTAACAAAACAGTATGAGTGAGTACTATATCGGAGTAGTACCATTAATGATATATTGCATTTTTCTACATCTGTATCAACATGTATGAGTGAGTACTATATCAGAGTAGGACCATTAATGATATACTACAATATTCTACATCTGTAACAACATGTAGTTATAGTGAGGGACCTTATAAAAGCAAGTGCACCGTCCCCTGTGAACCACTTTGCACTTAGGATACAAACTCGCAGCAGCAGCGGCAGCTTTAGCTCTAAATTGGGCCCTGACTTGGTTCTAATCTAGGGTGGACAGCAGAAATGATCTCTTACCTAGCAGCAGTATTAAGGATGCGCTGAGCGATATTTGGGAGCGTCTCTAAGTTGCGTTTATGGACAGCCGCTAGTGACTTATTATTTACTTTGCAAAATCCTTCTGAATCCAGTGATACAAACCTGAGGTTGTCACAAATTAGGAAACACAAGATTTTAAGAAAAGAACTATCCACAGCCATTATCTATATTTTTATTGGAGATAAATTTGTATTAGAGAAGTACTACCACATACTTATTTTAGAGACCGATACGTCACACATAGATGCTCATTTAAATTTCAACTTCGATATTCATGGGCCCCCTAGACCAGCGTTCCTCCACCAGGGTTCCTCGGAACCCTAAGCTTCCGCAAAAGGTCCCTAAGGGTTCTGCGAGAACAAGTGAAATAAGCTAATGCACTTTTGATTTTGATTTAATTTCATACGTAATATAATCAAACACGCACGACATATTCTTGGTTATTGTAATAATGTAATATAGACATCATCCTATCTAACCTATTACCATGATGAAAATAAAATAAGAAAGATATGTTATATGCTTTTGTTTTTGTTTTGTTTTTGCGCAGGGGTTTGTTGAGACATGCAATTTATTTTAAAGGTTACGCAAGGATAAAAAGGTTGAGAAACGTTGCATTAGATTCTCATGGACCGTGGTGCGGCTGCACCCCCCCTCCCCCCGCCCCTCTCGTGGGGCCTGCAAGGGAGTACAGTTTTCAAATAATTCCTTTCTCCATCTAGGAAAGGGAGGGGTTGTTCCTTGTTTTTTTGTTGTTGTTTTTTTTTAGTAGTAGTATTCCTTCTCCTCATATTGAATGCCACTAAGTGCCACTCAATCCCACTGCTTCCCGCCATTTTTATACTCCACTAAATCTGTAAACTCATTGCACATGTATCCTGTATCTGTCGACGAACACAATCCATATGTCCAGAAAATTATATCTTCCCTTTTGGTGCACGCTGAAACCCCAGATGGGAGTGTTAAATTTAGCAGAAAAGGGCATCGCAATGCGACTTGGCCAGTACTCGTAGTATTCATCTGAATTGATTTCCCGCCGTCCAGACCCAACGGCAGATAGGAACTTTTTAGATATTTTATATAAGTCCATTTATGCATATGAATGGCGCATTTTTCTCGTGAAAAATAGGGTTTATAGAAATAACGTATCAACCTCATTCTTTGTTTTTAAGTTGTGTTTATTATTATTTTAATAGATTTGCACGGCGACAGTGAAAATGAGAAACAAATACGCATTTCGTGACGTAACTGCTTCCTCTTTCTTGAATAAAATCTCTAAGCGACATCTGGAATAAAACATAGAAATTTTGTAATTATACATTGCCTCTAATGACTATTGCCCTGACCTAAGATAGAGGTCGAATGTCGTTGTTTTCTAAGAAGAGCTCCAAGCTCTTTCCGCTCTTGTAGGTAAGTTCAGGTGCCAACACCATGGTCTGTCTGGGGACACACCACTCCCACATCTCTACCCATGCCTCACATATTAGAGTTGATCTGCAATCAAGTTTGTTGCTGCTCCTCGTGAGGTTGGGCCGTCTGGGATTGGAAGTACATCTGGGATGTTGGTCAGTATTGTTTAGCCTCCTCTTGGAAGCCTCTGTGCTGACTTCCTTTAGGTCCCTTATCTCTTTTGGGAGACGGTTGAAGAGTCTGGGGCCAACCCAGGTGAAGATTTCCGCCTAGATCGTCTTCAGCTACTTATGGACCTCCTGTGATAAGGTGGCTAAGAAAACACTGAGTAAGAATGAATTAGTAATTTGCAAAGCACTAAATAAACAAATGTGGGCTCATTCTGGAGACTACAAAGGATTACAAAGGCGGAGCATGCCGACAGGAGACCTTTTGATCCATATCTAGGTCGGATACGAAAAAAAATCATATTAATGATAAAACAATAAATAAAAACTATAATAATGTAAATAACAAATAAAATACATAAATAAATGCATAGGTATAGTTAAATAATAAACAAACAGGTAAATAGTAAATAATAATAAATTGACATATAACTAATAATAAATGAAAATCAGACAGACAAATGATAACAAAACAAAAACAAATAATATAAGATGAATTATAATCATTACAGCATCTTACTTAGGTATTTATCTAAATGATTCTTAAAGCTTCGAACTGAACTACATTGCACTACCTGTGCAGGAAGTTTATTCCATTCATTTACTACACGGTTGGCAAAGTTGTTTCTACCTACTTCCAAATTGAATCTATTTCCGGACAGTTTGAGACCATTGTTTCTTGTCGGATTCTCATTCAATGTGAAAATTTGGTCACTTTTGATGTTGTCAATTCCCTTTAAAATCTTAAAGACCTGTTTCAAGTCACCTCTGAGTCTACGCTTTTTTAGGGAAAACAGATTCATGTGTTTTAGTCGATTTTCGTATGATTTATTTTTTATATTTGGAATCAGTTTTGTGGCTTGCCGTTGTACTTTTTCCAGTCTGTCAATGTCTTTAATGAGATTCGGTGACCATACAGAAACAGCATATTCCAAATGTGGACGAACTAACGATTTATATAGCTTGTTAATGAGTGATGGACTTTTGAAATCAAAAGATCGCGCAATGAGTCCCAGAATCTTATTTGCTTTCTCAGAGGCTGAAATACACTGCTTGGATGATTTGAGGTCGTTACTGATAATTACGCCGAGATCTTTCTCACTATCCACTTTTGTTAACGATTCGCGAGAAACCATACATGAATCGCATGAATCACATAATTACAAACAAATTCTTAGTGTGAGACAAAAAATTTGTTAAATAAATATATCCTAGAATAAACCTGCCAGTCAACACGCATGAATTATTCAATGATCCAACTCGACAGTCGGGTGAATACAGTGGCAATATGGGAACACAACTTGTCTTTCATTCCATTTGAGCGGAAAACATGATCATTGTCTTTCTTTTGCTGACCAGTGGGTGAATTGTCGACATTTTACGTCAGGCTGGCTTTGTTACTATCCCATTTTCCTCTCCATAGCCCAACGGTTTCAATTTTTTATTTTTGTTATAATCCTAAATCATATAACTCTTACGTTCCACATTATGAAATTTCTTGATATGACAGGTTATATATTTTTTTAAATACCTGGAAGATGCGAGAACCGCACGCTTTCGATAATATCACAAGAACGAATAGGGTGACAAATGCGACAAACAAGTAGAAATGGAGCGACGGCGAAAAGACAAATCTAGTTTATTGCTTGTAAGAAACAGAAAAAAGGCGTGTATTCTACTTTCTCATCTCTATCATTTCTTGTCTTGTTTACTTATTTACTTAATTACTTACCCATTTATCTAATTAAATAATTGTTAATGAAATCATTCATTTATGATTTTATTGTTATCTTATTTGTGCATTTATTCATATATCTATTTATCAATTCATTCATTCATTCGATTATTTATGTATCTGTATATTTATTTATTGATCTGTTTGTTTACTTATTTGTTTTTTATTTACTATTTAATTTTTGTACATAATAAACGGCATTCAATTATACGTCACCTAAACGCACATACAAGTACAATATTCATTATAAGGACAGTGGAATGGCATTGATAACATTTATTTCAAATAAAAACGAATGGTGTAATCTCTACTGTATGGCAGTTAATTCCATTCCATTCTAAATAGAGGAGGTGAGGTGATATTTTGTCCTCCACTGTCATTACATCCCATCGTGATATTTTGTCATCCACTATCATTACATCCTATCGTGATCTTTTGTCCTCCACAGTCATTACATCCCATCGTGATATTTTGTCCTTTGACATTACATCCTAATGTAATATTTCGTCCTCTCCCGATATTATATCCTAAAATTATATTTTGGTCTATACTAGCATATTGTTCTACATTATAGCTATACTCTACTCTGTTTTCCCCAGTACACTCTATTTCCCCTTCCCTTTGAGTTTCTACCCCAAAAAAGGAACTAGTTCATTACAACCTCCCACAATGAGGTTTGTAAGAACATCTTTGCCTCTGCAGGTAAGGTGGATCCTATCAAGGATCAAGAAAGTGGTATCCCAGTTGCGTACACAATCGTGATATCCTCTCATTGATCCCTATGGCTCTACCGAGGATCCCACAGACTACGTGACGGTTCCCACGTTGCTTCATCTCCTGAAGGAGGACCTTGTAATTCCGAACAAGTTCCTCTGATCTCATCCTACCCACATTGTTACTTTCCGCATGAACAATGCTCCCTGACTCTCCCTGATGGTCTGGGTACAATCGGCGATCCCACGGCCCGGTTGACATACAAGCTTGCAACGTCGTTTAGTCTTTCGCTGCATGCTGTTGTCATAGCCTCGCATCATGGAGTCCCCCCACCACCAAGAACTCCTAATTTTCAGACGCTTCATCCTTCAGCAGAACAAAACGATTGGCTAGAGCCAGCGGTTGCTCCGCAGGGTACCCGCTTACAGAACGTGGGCTCGACAAACTGGACCCCACGGAGCGCCATTCGCTCACGGTAGTGACAGATGGTGAAGAAGTGGAGCGCTCTTTGGGTTGTGGGGAGGAATCACTCTTCTCACAGACGAATTTCCTTTTCACACATCCTAAGACGGTCCTCCAGGTTCACACAACCTTCGCAAGCAATTTCGGTCCTCCTTCAGCAATACAAGCGGCAAAGAGAAAATATAGATCAACAAAAGAAACCAAAGCGGTCTCTAAATAAACTAAATACACAAAGCTTATTCTGCTTAACTTATACTATTACTCCTACCTTTGGAGTACAGTAACAGAATACTGTTTTGATTCTAGATTAATAGAACATTACACTTTATCTTATACCTGTAACTGTGTAGCGCTATACGTATACAATTACAAAAACACAACACAATCACTTGTCACTATTTGGATATATAAATTTTACAGGTATTCGCTAGCTGGTGTCTCTGCAGAAAACGAGCTCTCTACCTGAGGTCACGAAGGATCTTGTATTTGCTTTAAATAAATGATATGTCTGTATAAACAAAATGTGCTATAAATATGTAGTTATTAACGATATGAAAAATCAAGTGGTATGTGATTATCAATAAATTGTATGAAAATTAACCAAAGTAGTTATATTCGTGCTTCAAAAAATAAACAGATAAACAAATTAATAAATAAAAGTAAAGAAAAATATGAATAGAAATTAACCAAAGTAGTTATGTTGGTGCTAAGAAAAAATAAAGGCAAAAAAGACACAAGTGAAAGAATCCAAATTAAATGTCAATCAAAACTGTAGGAAAAAAGTTATTGGTGTTTTCTTCAAATTGGGGGTTTTGTTTTCCACCTGCGGATTGCCACTGGGGTTTTGTCCGGGTATAACAGTTTTCCCTGATTGGGGTTTTGTCCGTTGGGGTATTGTCATGTGTTCAGTCTGTCTATCTTGGCCAGAACAATTGCGTACCAGGGCATTTGCGTACTAGAGAATTGTGTAAATGGCTATTTGCGAAATGTTGAAGAATAAAGGATTAACGCTGTTCGAAAAAATAAGAACTCGGTGTAGTTGTAGCTTTAGAAATATTACAAATAAAAAACACGTTTATTTTTTATTTACAATAATTGCGTAACTGGTTAATTGCGAATATTATATAGGAATGAGGGATTTCGATATTAAATACATGAATGGATTAACGGTGTTCAAAAAATAATCCATAATTGTAGCTTTAGAAATATTACAAATAAAACAACCACATTTGTTTGTTTTCCATTTGCAATAATTTCGTAAATAAGAGAATTTTAGTTGTTAAAAACATACAATCCTACATACATACATATACCAAGGCTCCTTCCCCCTTACAAGGGAGGTAGCCAAAAAAGAAAAGGCATAAAATCATTTCCACCCATTCCGTCCCTGAATACACTCCACACCCCTCCACCCCCCCCCCCCCTCTCATCTGAGCACCTCCTGGATGACGGGTCATCCCTGCACCTTGTCCACTGCCCTGGGTCAGAAGCAGTGTCGCAAGACACAGCACATCCACAGCAAGGCCGCTTCATCAAATCGGCGACCCCCCCTCTCCGTCCCCCTTTGCATAAAAGGAGAGGACGGGGAGAAATCCCTTCGGGCTGCGTCAAATTTTGCTCACACATACTACCTCACCCCCCATCCCCCCGCCCATTCCACCTCATGCAATCACAACATCATCCATATACAACCATTCTCCATTCACAAATCAAAGTATTGGTGTTTTAAGCTTCTTCACCTGAAACGGAGTTAGTTTTTTAAATAAGAATTATATATCACCACATGGGGGGGGGGGCATCAGGATTCTAGAGGTGGGACATGGCCAAAAAAGTTGGGAAACACTGCTCTAGATACATGACCTATAAAAAGAAAAACATAAATTCTTATTTGTCCACTCTCTTTACGGTGAAAAAACAACAACTTACGGATACAGACAAAAATACATATGACACAAAACTGTAAATTGTCGCAACTCCTGAGAGTCACTAATAATCTAGTGTTCAAGACCTTTTTGATCGCGTAAGGGATGATACAGACCTATATATTCGTACTATAATGTACAAGATCCTAGCTGTATGTAAATACTAGTTTTGGTATATATATATTTTTGTATTATTACATGGCAAATTATGGGTTGGTTAGTTTTCAGATATTTCCACGCGTACTGTCGATGTTTTGTGAAATAGTTTTATAGGTATAGTTACGTAGGAAGGATTAAAACGGATTACATAACTAGGTCAAATACGAAAAAAATATATAATAATGATAAATAGATAAACAAGTAAATATAAATAATAATATAAATAATAATAAATAAGATAAGTAAATAAATAGGTAAAGTTAAATGATAAACAAACAGGTAAATAGAAATAATAGTAAATGCACAGATAAATAAGAATGAAATAAATAAACAATAATAATGATATAGATAGAAAATGATAAGATAAATAAATAGGTAAAGTTAAATAATAAACAAGCAGGTAAATAGTAAATAATAGTAAATACACAGATAGATAAGAATCAAATAAATAAATAAATAAATAATAAACAGACAGACAAATAACAAACAAATCATATAGAATAAATGGAAGGCATTGCAGCATCTTACTTAGGTGTTTATCTAAACACCAGCTTAATATACCTTTACGATCTGATAAAACAGGAATGCGACAGAGGTAATTACACGGGTTTAGTCTTGTTGGATCTACAAAAGGCATTTGATACAGTGGACCATGATCTTTTATTAAAAAAACTTCTGGCATTAGGAGTTGCGAATATTGGCTGGTTCAAGTCCTACCTTACAGGTCGCAAACAACTAGTACAGGTAAATGAAGCCTGCTCAGATGACAGAGAGATAACTTGTGGTGTACCACAAGGTTCAATTCTAGGACCGCTACTGTTCCTGGTCTATATTAATGACATGCCAGGTGCGGTGAACTCTAAGTTACTGCTATTTGCAGACGACTCCGCTCTAATTGTCTCAGATAGGGACCCAGTTGAAGTAGAGGAGAAACTGAGTGTTGAACTGTCATCGGTCCAGGACTGGCTCATAGATAATAGGCTGTCTTTACACCTCGGTAAAACGGAAAGTATTGTCTTCGCATCAAAACCCAACCTCAGGAAACACAGCGATGTACAGGTCAGATGTGGGGTTAATGTCTTGGAGTCAAAACGAGAGGTAACCTATCTTGGAATACCCCTAGATCAGTCCCTCTCAGGGAATGCCATAACGGATAAGATTGTATCCAAGTGTTCACATAAAGTCAAATTTTTGTACAGAAAAGCCAGAAATTTTGATCTGGAAACAAAGAAGCTTCTTGTCTCAGCCTTATTACAACATCACTTTGATTACGCTTGTAGCTCTTGGTACAGTAGTCTGAGCAGAAAAAAACAGTCCCAGCTACAGGTTACACAAAATAAGATAATTAGATTCATACTAAATTTACCTCCGTAGTCATATTAGTATTGAAGAATTTAGCAAGGTAAGAATGTTACCTGTAAAATATCGTGTCCAGCAGCTGAAACTAAACCAGGTTTACAATGTCGTTCATAATTCTGCTCCCTCATATGTTAGACTACTTACTAAATTAGCTTCACACGGAATAAGTGGTATCCTATTAAGTTGGACTAGTAATTGGTTGAATGATCGAAAGCAGAATTGTTTCAAATGGAAAAAATTGTAGATGGAAAATTTTTACAAGTGGAGTTCCTCAAGGTTTCGTTCTTGGGGCACTTCTATTCTTAGTATAGATAAATGATATAGACCTTGGACTAAAATCTACTGTTTCCAAATTTGCTGATGATACAAAAATGTGCGGAATGGCGAATGATCACTTAAACCAATTAGATATTCAAGAAGATTTGGACAAATTACAGCAATGGTCTGAAAAGTGGCTACTACCACCACCACATCACAGTGACAATCTCGGCTGCAGACTTGCTGATGTCCATACGAGTCCGGGTCCTCTCGACCCGAAGGAGAGTCGGGTGGATTTATTATCGCGAAGGGCACGCAACCCCCGGCGGACCGACGCCGCCGCAAGGATTCCCGTCGTCAGGAAGAAGGGATGACGACGTAGAAGAAGTCGGAAGCGCCTCTAGATGGGCGGGGGCGTTTCCACACGAGGCAGCGACGTTGAGGGACTGGGCATCCCGCGCGTAAGTCCTCCATGACTTCTCTCTATTTACGGGCACGATATCACCCCCAGTTCCGACGACGACGTGAACGCAGAGGGGTCCCCTCAAGGATTCGGGCACACCTGGATGATCTGCGTTGGAAGGGAATTTCTCTCACACTCTCTCTCTTTCTCTACCTTTCTCTTTATCTCTCGCTCTCTCCATCTCTCGTCTGCCAGCCCGTAGCCGGCGCGGTGTCTGGTAGACTCTTCTTTTTTGTCTCTTTCTACTTCGTCTTTTCTGGACTTTATTTTTCTTTCCCTGAAAAACTGATACTGAAGGGACCTGAGGAGACTGAAAGAACGTCTTCATCAATGGGCTCCGATTTAGGCTAATTCGGGCAGAATGAAAGATAAAAAGGCTTCTGAACGAAAAAAAAGGGTTCTTTCTCTATAAAATGGGCTTAAAGGGCTAATTTGGGCTCTAAAACTGACATAATGGCTCTCAAGACTTAAAATGGGCTCTTTCTTTACAAAATGGGCTTTACTTCCGTAAAAAGGGCTCTGCTTTGAGGGCTATTCAAAGAGCCCGTAGATCTGGCCGATGCACAGGCATCCCCTCAGCTGAATAAAATCGCCTGGCGTCGTCCATAAGAGGAGGACGTGGCATGGAGGTCCTTGGTCTAGTGGACCAATGGCCTTCTTGTACACAGTCAGTCGCCTGCCTGCCGCCTATCCTCGGCAGGAACAAAATCTTTACGAGGAGGAGGAGGAGGAGGAGGAGGAGGAGGAGGAGGAGGAGGAGGACGGCTGCAGCGCCTCTCGCTTTCAGCTGAATAAAATCGCCTGGATCCCCTTTCGCCAGAACAAAATCACACACACGCGCGCACGTGTATGTATGTGTATATTATATATATATATATATATATGTATATATATATATATATGTGTGTGTGTGTGTGTGTGTGTGTGTGTGTGTGTGTGTGTGTGTGTGTGCGTGTGCGTCCGTGTGTGTGTGTGTGTGTGTGTGTGTGTGTGTGTGTGTGTGTGTGTGTGTGTGTGTGTGTGTGTGTGTGTGTGTGTGTGTGTGTGTGTGTGTGTGTGTGTGTGTGTGTGTGTGTGTGTGTGTGTGTGTGTGTGTGTGTGACATAGAAAGTCCTTGAAAGCTCGTGCAGCCCCAGTAAAAGAAATTATTCATTACTTTGTGTAGCATATAAATGGGAGTAATGTCTGGACAAGTGACCTCGTTTCATGTAGGCATAGTAATCAATATAAGGCCGTAGATAATATAAAATAAAACGAAAGCTGCAGGGCCGATACTTTGATCATGAGTTGATATGTCGACTGTGTACGAATACAAACCTGTTGGTTACAATAAACAAGAACATAGTTTTGCAAACAAGTGAAGAGAACATTAGAGTAAGAGAGCAATTAGAGATATTCTTGTTGGTTGTGAGACCAAAGTATCAGCTGATTATGACGAAAGTTAGGGAGGTAGCCGATCATGTTCACTGGGTTTAGTCAAAGATCCTACACCAAAAATAGACTCCACACTGATAGCATGACACAGGGTAAAATGTGATTTCGATTTTTGTTTGTTGTATTATTGTGTATTTGTGTAAGCTTCTGTCAGAGGCAGTGCAATGTAAATCAGTTCAAAGCTTTAAGATTCGTTTAGATAAACACCTAAGCAAGATGCTGTAATGACTGCCATTTATTTTATATTATTCGTTTATTTGTTCGTTATTATTTGTCTGCTTATTATTATTGGCTTTATTTTCATTTATCATTAGTTATCTGTCAATTTATTATTATTTACTATTTATCTGTTTGTTTATTACTGAACTATACCTATGCCTTTATTTTGTTTGTTGTCATTTATGTTATTATAATTTTTTATCATTATTATATTTTTCCGCATCCGACCTAGTTATGGACCAAAAGGTCTTCTGTCGGTATGCTCCGCCTTTGTAATCCTTTGTAATTATCGGCTGAGAACCGAACCCGGAACAGTCAAGTCTCTTATTGTACCTCATGCAGGACCCTTCACCAAAAACAGTTTTCACTTCACAGGTGCTCAACTATGGAACTCACTACCTGTGTCCATTAAGGAGTCAAATAGCAAGGTTACCTTCAAGAAAAAAGTCAAGGGTTACTATATGTCTCAGCTATGGACAGAGAACAGTCTTGATTTTGTGTACTACTAGCTTAGTGAGGGATACCTGATTCCATGAGTAATACCATCCAAATCTGCGTTCACTCATAACTGTTCTGACCCCCCCCTTTTTTTTTGTTCTTCAGAAGTTTAGTTTAGTATAACAATGATTGATGTTTACAAATTGGCTTCCACCTTTGTTTTGCCAGTCATAATATGGGATATGTCTCAGGTAGGGTCCGAGAACAGTTATGATCTGACCTTTTTCCTCGTTCTCCTTGTTGTTTTACTCATTCGAGTACTGGTCCCCTGTACCCTACCTCTGATGCTTCAGGTTATAATGTACTACTCCCTAGTGCTCATACTAATTGCCCACTCCGTCCTGAGATTCAGGTTAAATGTTAGATTTAATTAATAGGTGACCCTAGCTGCAGTGTAGCATTCACTATAACTACATGTTGTTACAGATGTAGAATATTGTAGTATATCATTAATGGTACTACTCTACTCACTCATACATGTTGATACAGCTGTAGAATTATGCAGTATATCATTAATGGTACTACTCTGATATAGTACTCACTCATACTATTTTGTTACAGCTTAACATTATTTTGCTGTTCCTTTGCTTAATGCAATGTTCCTTTTTGTGTTGGTGCTCAAATTTTTGGTCTCAATATTCCTATGTGTACAAACATTTTAGTAATATTAGCAAAACTATAACAATGTTTATGTGTCATATGTGTACTGACTGGTATTACTCATGATTGTCTCTGGTCCCCTTAACCCCCTACGTCTGTTGTCTGTGTGACTTAGTGTAGAATAACAATCTGATGAGGACCACAATGGAAATAAGCGTACATGCCTTTTGTGTTATCCTCGGCAATTTGCATTAGTATTCCGAACTATGTGTTCTTGTCATTATCTGCACTTCATGTACATTGATTCATTGCCAAATAAAGTCTATCTATCTGTCTATCTAAACAAATCTTGAAGCTTCGAACTGAACTACATTGCACTGCCTCTGCAGGAAGTTGATTCCATTCATTAAATACACGGTTGGCAAAGTTGTTTTTGCACACTTCCAAATTAAATATATTTTCTGACAGTATGGGATAATTATGTCTTGTCTGATTCTTATTCAGTACGCAAATTTTGTCACTTTTGATGTTTTCAATTTCCTTTAGAATCTTAAAGATATGTATCAAGTCACCTCGGAGTCTACTTTTTTGGGGGGGAGGGGGTGTAGATTGATGTTTTAGTCAATTTTCGTATGATCTATTTGTTATATTTGGAATCATTTTTGTGGCTCGCCGTTGTATTTTTTCCAGTCTGTCAATGTTTTAAATGAAATTTGATTACCATATTCCAGATGTGAACGAACTAACGATTTATAACTTGTTAATAGAGATAGATTTTTGAAGTCAAAAGATCGCCCAAACAGTCCTACAATCTTATTTGCTTTCTCATATCCTGAAATACACTGCTTAGATGATTTGGGATTGTTACTGATAATTACTATCAGTAACGGTTTCAAATTAACTATGCAGTGTATTTCAGCCTCTGAGAAAGCAAACAAGATTCTAGGCGTTTTTCGTATTTGTACATTGTTTATGTGGTTAATAATCTAATTAAATTTGAGCAGTGAATGTGTGCTTTGAATCGGCAATCCCTTTTACAACGAGGATAAAGTTTTTGGCATGTATGCAATACACTCCAAACTGGGCAGCTACCGGTAAAGTTACGGGTTTTATCGGTAACAACCTTGACGGTAGCTTACCGGCAAACATTCTGCTACCGTTAAGGCTCCGTTAACCGATAACTCGATAAGCTATACCATAACACTCAGAGAGCGGTAAGCACGTCTCGGCTCGGTGGTACTGAGTGACGGTACTGACGGGCCCAGTGTCCCGCTAATTTTACCGGTTAAACTTTTACCATTAGCAAGTATGTACTGCTAAGGTCTCGGTAATTTTTTACCATTAAAAATTTTTTGTGGCTCTTTTGTTAATTTCTCAATAGAATTAATATTATTTCTGTGATTAGCATACGAAACTATAATAATTGTGAAAGTTTCATCGAAAAATTCCGCGTGTCGCTAAACGAAGACTCATATATGTATATATATGTATGAAAGCAGGTAAGGCACCTGGTCTGGATGGATGCCATGCAGAATGTCTTAAAAAAGGATGTATAGTGATGGTGGACTGGTTGGTGAGGTTATTTAATGTTTGCTGGAGAGAAGGTAGAGTGCCAGTGGACTGGAGGAGTGCGTGTATAGTTCCACTTTACAAGGGGAAGGGGGACAAGTGTGAATGTAGTAGTTTCAGAGGGATTAGCTTGTTAAGTGTAGTTGGGAAGGCTTATGGGAGGATCTTGATTGAGAGGATTAGGAGAGGAACAGAGGGAGTAATTGGTGAGGAACAGTGTGGGTTTAGGACAGGTAGAGGTTGTGTAGATCAGGTTTTTGTGGTAAGACAGATATGTGAGAAAGCTATAGGTAAGGGGAAGGATGTTTTTTGGGCCTTTATGGATCTGGAAAAGGCTTACGACAGGGTAGACAGAAAGGCACTGTGGGAGGTTATGCGGATATACGGGATAGGAGGAAAGCTTCTGGGAGCTGTCAAGAGTTTTTATGATAGTAGTAGAGCTTGTGTCAGGATTAGAAATGGAGAGAGTGAGTGGTTTGAGGTAAAGGTGGGACTTCGTCAAGGATGCGTTATGTCACCCTGGCTGTTCAACTTATACATGGATGGGGTGGTGCGAGAGGTGAATGCAAGGGTAGTGGGTCAGGGATTGGAGATGGTTAAGGAAAATGGAGAAAAGTGGGAGGTGAGCCAGCTGTTGTTTAAGGACGACACTGCGCTTGTGGCAGGATCGGAGGAGGGATTGAGGAAGCTGGTGACAGAGTTTGGGAGAGTGTGTGATAGAAGAAAGCTGAAGATAAATGTGGGTAAAAGTAAGGTGATGAGATGTACAAGGGGTGAAAGTGGCAGTAATCTGGAAGTGAGCATTAAGGGAGAGCAACTGGAGGAAGTGGATAGTTTTAGATATTTGGGTGCAAATGTGGCAGGAAAGGGTGGAGTGAAGGTGGAGGTAGAATGTAGATTGAGAGAAGCGAGTAAATGCCTTGGTGGTTTAAAAAGTGTAATGAGGAATAGGAATCTGGGAATGGATGCTAAGAGGAGACTGTATGAAGGAGTGATTGTGCCAACAGCACTGTATGGAGCAGAAACATGGAATATGAGAGAGGAAGAGAGAAGGAACTTGAATGTGTTTGAGATGAAGTGTCTGAGAAGTATGATGGGGGTTACTAGGCTAGATAGAGTGAGAAATGAGGAAGTGAGGAGGAGAACAGGGGTGGAAAGGGAGCTGGGAGATAGGGTGAATGAAAGAGTATTAGGATGGTTTGGACACATGGAAAGAATGAGTGAAGAAAGACTAGTAAAGGAGGTATGGAAGGCAGATGTGGAGGGAGTGAACATGAGGGGACGTCCTAGGATGAGATGGATGGATGGGGTGAGGGGGGCTTTGGGGAAGAGGGGAATGTCGGTTGAGGAAGGACGGGAGAGGACAGAAGACAGGGGTGAATGGAGAATGGTTGTATATGGAAAATGTTGTGATGCATGAGGTGGATTGGACGGGGGAATGGGGGTGAGGTAGTGTGTGTGAGCAAAAATTTTTGACGCAGCCCGAAGGGATTTCTCCCCGTCTTCTCCTTTATATGGGGGGACGGAGAGGGGGGGTCGCCGATTTAATGAAGCGGCCTTGCTGTGGATGTGCTGTGTCCTGCGACACTGCTTCTGACCCAGGGCAGTGGACAGGGTGCAGGGATGACCCGTCATTCAGGAGGTGCTAAGATGGGAGGGAGGGTGGAGGGGTGTGGAGGGTTTTCGGGGATGAAATGGGTGGGAATGTTTTTGTGCCTTGTCCTTTTTGGCTACCCCCCTGGTAAGGGGGAGGAAGGCCTTGGTATATGTATGTATATATATATATATATATATATATATATATATATATATATATATGTATGCTTAAGTGATGAAAATGCCAATACGCTTCTGTTTCTAAATAAGAATATGAACTAATTTGTATGAAAAAATAATTGAGGAAATAAAAAACATGCTGACAATGAAATCTAATATATCCTTGAGTATTCACCTTGGTCTTTGGATCACGTGCTGGGCTAATTTGTATGAAATAAGTATTAAAACAAGGGAGCATAAAAAAAGTTTTTAGGAAAACATTTATTACAAATTAGTCAGGTTAGATTAGTTTTTAGGAAAACATTTATTACAAATTATTCAAAGCTCATTATATGTGCATGTGTGTTAACAAAACTCCCACTCCCACATGCTTCCTCCAAACATGAACCCATGCATGCAGATAGGTGCGGACGAAAGTTTATACACCACACCCACCCTCAGACACCCTCCATTCACTCACTCGCACGGTAGATAGCATACTATAGTAGCACCAATTAAAGTATGACTTTTTCCCTTTACAATGACATAACAATAAAAATAATATGTAAAGTAGAACCAGAGATATAGCTTATTAAAGACAAAAACGTTGATTTTTCGAACTCGACTTGAACTTTGGACGTCACTTCTACCTCACGAGTCTATTACCGGTAAACTGCCGGTAATTTCGGTAACGGTATTGTTGTTCACCGGTAATTCCGGTATTGAAATTAGCGGTATTTGCCCAGTACTACAAACATTTTCTGTCAATCTATTTTTTTTATTATGGATATCGCCAGGCAATCTGATTAATCTGTGTGGCATCTATTCGGTAGAGTAAGGGTTAATTAACTGTGTATTTCCTGATACGTGTACTATATTAATTTTCTTATAATGTTGACATGTCAAAATCCTTGTGAATTGAATTTAGAAGAATAAATCTTGTTTTTCCTTGACTGACTACTCACTCACTTAATTTGTCATAGGCCAAAAATGACTAGAAATATGAAATAACCATAACAGATAATATAAAGAAAAAGTATTACGAAAGATCTTTTTCCGAGAAACGTTATATTGAGGGAATTCAGAGCCCACGGCCTTATAATCAATTTATTAACTTGTGTTATTTTGTGAGTAATTTTTTAATAAAAATCTGAAATTTTATTTATATGCTATTCACGGATAATATAATTATTTTTAATATTTATTCAGAAATGTTTATACATATTATTCGGCTTCATGAGACGCTGTTTTGAAATTGTTATGGTACACGCATTCGACCAACGTTGACACGGGTTTCGGGAGAACGGTGTTGTTGACGATGGGTCGGCGAGAGTGATTAAAATAGTGTTGTGTGTTGACCTGTTAAATCCGTAACTTAAAGATGGATAGCCACGAAGAAGATGGCGAGATTCGCGAAGACGTAAGGCATGTACATATTAATTATGAACAAGATTACAACGATGACGACGATTTCAGGTAACATTAAATTTGGAGTTATGAATTGTTGATAGATATAGTTACTAATAGTGTTTACCCTTGTAAAGTATTTTGCCGGTCTATGTGAATAGGATTAGTTCTAATAGTCATCAAATTTATTTTATACTCGTTAGATCCAGATGAGGAGAGTATGAAAAAATTAAAGGGCAAGTTACCAGTCCAAGTATAGGTGAAAGGGTGATACAACTTTGAACTCCCAACAAAAATATTTTCGGCTGATGTCGGGAACAGAGTCAGTTTGTAGTAATGTGTCATTACAAGATTACATGAGAAATTGAAATATAACATGAAATACAAGAGAAATATAAATCTAGTGATGTGATAATTGCTCAATTATGGCTTGTGCTAGATCTGCTAGAAAAATTACAGATATATTATATTTTTAAGAAAATTGGAAACTTAAAAGACCTTGCTAAAACTGTAAAAGTGATACTGTACTGAATGGAACAGTGGCAAATGCTTTCAGACACCCATGTTTTTGATAGATGTGGAAGGTGAAGAAATTAAAGAATGATAGTGTTGTCCTAACCTAACTTAACCTAACCTGCATTTAGTAATGCAGTGCCTGTAATGGGATTATTTTAGTTGTGCACACCTATGCGATATGGTATTAGCAAATTAAACATTTTTGTAAATTATAATACATGAACATAATATGCAATTTTCTTGGTGGAAATGAATAACAAAAAATCTTGCTTCAAGCAAATCTACTGACGAACTAAGCCGCTTGGATTCGGTCCAGATGCCATGTTGTCGTCTGTCCAGTCAGGTCACTGTCAGTTAAATGATGGCTTTCATTGTCAGTTAATTGCTCAAGGTGCATTAATAATCAGGCCGTCAAGGCTTTGGGGAAAAGGGGAATGTCTGTTGAGGAAGGATGGGAGGACAGAAGACTGGGGTGAATGGAGAATGGTTGTATATGGATGATGTTGTGATGCATGAGGTGGAATGGGTGGGGGGGTGAGGGAGTATGTGTGTGAGAAAATTTTGACGCAGCTCGAAGGGATTTCTCCCTGTCTTCTCCTTTTCTGCATGAGTGGACGGAGAGGGGGGGGCTCCCTGATTTAACGAAGCGACCTTGCTGTGGATGTGCTGTGTCTTGTGACACCGCTTCTGACCCAGGGCAGTGGGCAAGAGGCAGGGATGACCTGTCATCCAGGAGGTGTCAAGATAAGAGGGAGGGGAGTGGATTATGATAGGGATGGAATGGGTGGGAGTGGTTTTTATACCTTTGTTTTTTGGCTACCTCCTTTATAAGGGGTAAAAAGCCTTTGGTATATGTATGTATATATTATAACTTACAAAATTAATAATTTTCTATTGCTGTATTGCATAGGTGTGCACTTACAAATATTTACCCCTATAATACTACAGGTTATCAGGGTCGTAATTGTCAGGGATGTTGATGGCCAGTTATGGCATCTGGTCAGACTAGAGAGTGTAGAGGCATTTCATTGCTTCAAGAAAAGCATGAAGCTCAGTTCTAACTCTCTTAAAAAACATGGCACCTCAAAACTCTCGCTGCAGCCCTGTCAGTAGTATATTTGCTTTTAGCTTTTATATATATATATATATATATATATATATATATATATATATATATATTAAAAAAATATATTTATTATTTTTTTTTATTGATTTCTCCCAAGAAAAACATGGTTATGAATTTTACTTGATACTTGATGTGAGGATTCGATGCTGAGCTCCGTCTTGCATGACGCTCTGCTCAGCTGAAAACGATTGTACTAGCAACCAAAATCCGTCCTCATTGACATGCTGTCCATGTCATAGCACTCAGTGAACAAATATGCCCTTAGTTCCTTCTTGAAGGTTATGTAGTTCTCGGATATCCTTACGCATTCGGGTAATTTATTATATAACCTTGGAGCACTATTCACAAAGGCTTTACGACCCATTTCGGTGTTGAATCTTGGCTCATTTAGCCTGTCTAATTGAACATTATGCCTTAACGTCAAGTCGGAAGCTGTACTGAAGTCACTAAGCAATTCTTTGAGGTAGACTGGTTTTCCATATTTAATTGCTTGATATACTAGCGTGCCTATTTTATAAATGATCCTCGCCTTAATAGGCAACCAGTGTAAGCTTATCAGTACAGGAGTTATTCTCTCACGCCTCTTTAAACCCACTATCATCCTTGCTGCTCTATTCATAACTAATTGTAGTTTCCTCAATAAGTGGTTAGGCAGTCCATAATACAGCAAGTTGCAATAATCAAGCCTACTTATCACGTAGTTATGAACAAGCATTTTGACAGTTTCTTTATCCAGATATTTCCTTACAAAGGTTATGTTTCTCAGGTGATAACTAGCCACTCTAACCACATGATGCACCTGACTCACGAGATTTACATTTCTGTCTATGATCACTCCCAGAATCTTAATATTGTCTCCCACAGTCATCGAGACACCATTTATGTGCAACCTTGGAATGTTTAGCCTTACCAAATCAATTTCTTTCCCAACTATCAGGCACTCTGTCTTGTTTGCATTAAGTTTTAGTTGTTTAAGTTTGATCCAGTTTCTAATGTCATACATTAAGTCATTCAGCACTGTCTCTATGCTATGCACATTGTTCACTGCCATATAGAATTGTGTATCATCTGCAAATAGTTAAAAACTGACCCCGTGTCTATTCAGTAGATCTGAGAGCCCTCTAGTATATATGCAAAACAAAATTGGACTGAGGACACTTCCCTGCGGAACCCCTCTCACTAGCTCCTTTGGGCTTGAAAGCGATTCACCAACTTTACTTGATATGTTCTGTTCTCAAGGAAACTTTCGAAGTACCTCAGTGCCCTCCCTTCTATACCTATGTTCCTACAGTCTTGCAATAATATAAAATGCACCACTGTATCAAAAGCAGCACTAAGATCAAGTAGAATCAATACACCACATTTTCCTTCATCCGTTAACATTTGCATATCATTTACTACCGAACACAGCGCTGTTTCCGTAGAATGTAGTTTACGGTAGGCGGATTGACTCTCAGGAAGAGCATGTACTAATTCAAGGTGAGTGTTCAGTTGTTCGAGGATAACATTTTCAATAATTTTTGACAGGAATATCAGATTTGAGACGGGCCGGTAGGAATTTAAGGATTGGCTATCAAGACTACCCTTCACTATCGGCTTAACAATCGCTCTTTTCTCAGAGAATGGAAAAGTATTTTTTTCAATGCTAAGATTAACTAAATCTTTAATAACATTTACAAAGTCTTCAAAATTCTCACTACACTCAATGTCACTTATCAGGATGGGATCATTGCTACAATATGTTGACCGTGCTCTACGCATTATGGATTTCACCACACCCAGATTCACTGGTCTAAAAGATAGCAGTCTTGGTTCATTTATGTCTCTAGTCATGGGTAGTGACTCATTTGTATCATCCTGAAAATTCGCCACTATATTTTTCACCTTATTGTCAAAAAATTCTACGAATTTATCTGCAAGGGCACTGTCTGTATAACCCTCTGGTAATTTGACTTTCTTTTTTGTACCAGTGAGATTATCTAATATTGTATATAACTTATGAATGTAATTTTTGTGCTTCAATAGTCTTAGACCTATAAAAGTTACGTTTCCTTTCTATGATCAGCCTTCTCTCATGGTTTCTTGCAATTTTATAATCATTTCTAGTCTGTTCACTCTTATGCCTATGCCACAGTCTTTCCTTTTTAATTTTGTCTTTCTTGGCTCGAGAAATTTCACCGTTAAACCAAGGTGCATTGTCTCTAGGTTTAATTTCCTTTTCAATAATAGGGAACACCTTATTGTACTCCTCACTCACACTTCTGTTGTAAAGAACATGTAACACAGTCCACAATTTCCTTATCCATCTCATGTTCACATTGATTATGTTTTTTATCTGATAGTATTTGGGGTATTGGTTGCTTGTTATTGTGGCAAAGTAGCATGCAGTCGATTACTATAGGGTCTATATGGGGCGCCCCCTACGGACCAGAGCCACACATCATTTGTCTATGATAGAAGAAATTCTGTTCATAAGAGAAATGATGACACTTTTATACTACGACTGTCCCTCCGTTATGCTGTCCCCCAACCCCCTTGTTGCTGTCCTGTACCATTTCTCTGGAGTATTCTCTTTCTGATTGGGGGGAATTCCCTGTGGTGGGGGAAAAGAATTACTGCCACCAAGTTTTCCCACTTGGATCGTAAGAGTGCGAGAAGAAAGGGACGGGGAGAGGGACTAGGCATCCTTCTCCCTGTAGCCTCAAGGGGGAAATTCCTAAAAAATCAAAGGAAAGGCATAAGGGGGTGCTGGAGGGCCTCGGGCCAGCACCCTAAGGTTTGGGTCTTTTAATGTGCCGTGGATGTGGTACAGATGAGAGTAAAAGGGAAGAGATAGGTTAGTATGTTTGTGAGAAGAAAGTTGGATGTGTTGGCTTTGAGTGAAACTAAGTTGAAAGGGAAGGGTGAGTGTAAGTGGGAGGTTATCAGGAGTGAAGAGAGGGCGAGGGAGTGGAAGGGGTGGCTATTCTAGTAAGTGAGGAGATAGGTAAAGGGGTAGTGGAGTGGAAGGAGGTTTCCTCAAGGATAATGTGGATGAAGGTGAAACTGAAAGGAGATGTGGGTCTTTGTAAAGTGCATATGGGCTGGGCAGTGAGAAGAACATGGAAGAAAGGGAGGCCTTTTTGGATAGATTTAAATGAGTGCATAGAGGGTTTAGGAAGAAATGTCAATGTAATAGTACTGGGGAGACCTTAATGCTAGGGTGGGAAATGGTCCAATCGATGGAGTGGTTGGGAAGTGTGGGAGTTCCAGGAAAGAATCGTAGTGGAGAGTTGATGGTGGAAATGTGTCCTAGAAAGAGAGTTGATGATAGCAAATACAGTGTTTCGGAAGAAAGTCAAGCATAAGTACAACATGGGAGAGGGTGGTGGAGGGAAGGGTGGTAGATAGAGCGCTAAAGGATTATGTTAGTGGTAAATAGGATTATGATAGGAAGAGTTAAGGATGTACATGTGCTAAGGGGAGAGGGTGGGGGAATATCAGATCATTTTTTGGTGGAAGGTAAGCTGAGAGTGGAGGATAGATGGAGAAGGAGGAAAGGGACATAAGGTAGGGAGGTTCTTAGAGTGAACTCCTTGAATGAAAAGGAAAAGGAGAAGGAGTACGAAAAGAAGCTGAAGGAGGAGTGGGAGGGAGTAAAGGATAGAGCAGAGATGGGTGTGGAGGAGGAATGGGGATGGTTCAAGGAGGGAGTCTTAAAGTGTGCAAGGATGGTGTGTGGAACAAGAAGGACAGGGGGAAATAGAAGAAAGGGTAGTGAATGGTGGGATGAGGAAACAAAGAAGGCTGTAGAAGAGAAGAAGCGAGCATTCACAGATTGGTTACAAGAGGACAGGGGAGTCATATGAGACGTACAAAGAAAAGAAAAGAGAAGTAAAGCAAAAGGTAAAGGAGGCAAAGAGGAGAGCAGATGTGAAATGGGGTAGGAGTATGACAGAAAATTTTGAAAGTAATAAAAAGATGTTTTGGAAAGAAATTAAGAGAGGAAGAGGAGGCGAATCAAGTAGGGAAGGAAAGGTAAAAGGTACAGATGGAGAGTTGATAATGGAAGAGATGGCAGTGAGGGGAAGATGGGCAGAAATATTTTAGGGAGTTGGCTGAATGTGAAGGAGGATAGGAGGAAAGATAGCTGTAGTGGAAATGCGAAGAAAATGAGAGTGATGAGTGAGGAAATGGAATGGAGAGAATAAGGAAGGATGAGGTGAAGGCAGCTGTAAAGATGATGAAAGCAGGTAAGGCACCTGGTCTGGATGGATGTCATGCAGAATGTCTGAAAAAGGGAGGTGCAGTGATGGTGGACTGGTTGGTGAGGTTATTTAATGTTTGCTGGAGAGAGGGTAGAGTACCGGAGGAATGGAGTAGTGCCTGTATAGTTCCTCTTTACAAAGGAAAAGGGGACAAGTGTGAATGTAGTAGTTTCAGAGGGATTAGCTTGTTAAGTGTTGTTGGGAAGGCTTTTGGGAGGATCTTGATTGAGAGGATTAGGAGAGGAACACAGAGGGAGTAATTGGTGAGGAACAGTGTGGATTTAGGACGGGTAGAGGTTGTGTAGATCAGATCTTTGTGGTAAGACAGATATGTGAGAAAGCTATAGGAAAGGGGAAGGATGTTTTTTGGGCTTTCATGGATCTGGAAAAGGCTTATGATAGGGTAGACAGAAAGGCACTGTGGAGGTTATGCAGATTTATGGGATAGGAGGAAAGCTTTTGGGAGCTGTCAAGAGTTTTTATGAGAGTAGTAGAGCATGTGTTAGGATTAGAAATGGAGAGAGTGAGTGGTTTGAAGTAAAGGTTGGGACTTCGTCAAGGATGCGTTATGTCGCCCTGGCTGTTCAACTTATACATGGATGGGGTGGTGCGAGAGGTGAATGCTAGGGTAGTGGGTCAGGGATTGGAGATGGTTAAAGAAAATGGAGAAAAGTGGGAGGTGACACTGCGCTTGTGGCAGGGTCAGAGGAGGGATTGAGGAAGCTGGTGGCAGAGTTTGGGAGAGTATGTGATAGAAGAAAGCTAAAGATAAATGTGGGTAAAAGTAAGGTGATGAGATTTCCAAGGGGTGAAAGTGGCAGTAGACTGGAAAGTGAACATTAAGGGAGAGCGACTGGAGGAAGTGATAGTTTTAGATACTTGGGTGCAAGTGTAGCAGGAAAAGGTGAGTGAAGGTGGAGGTAGAATGTAGATTGAGAGAAGCAAGTAAATGCCTTGGTGGTTTAAAGAGTGTAATGAGGAATAGACATTTGGGAATGGATGCGAAGAGGAGACTGTATGAAGGAGTGATTGTGCCAACAGCACTGTATGGGGCAGAAAACGTGGAACATAAGAGAAGAAGAGAGAAGGAGTTTGAATGTGTTTGAGATGAGGTGTCTGAGAAGTATGGTGGGGGTTACTAGGGGCTAGATAGAGTGAGAAATGAGGAGGTGAGGAGGAGAACAGGGGTGAAAAAGGATTTGGGAGATAGGGTTGATGAAAGAATATTAGGATGGTTTGGACACATGGAAAGAAAGAGTGAAGAAAGACTAGTAAAAGAGGTATGGAAGGCAGATGTGGAGGGAGTGAACATGAGGGGACGTCCTAGGATGAGGTGGATGGATGGGGTGAAGGGGGCTTTGGGGAAGAGGGGAATGTCTGTTGAGGAAGGAAGGGAGAGGACGGAAGACAGAGGTGAGTGGAGAATGGTTGTATATGGATGATGTTGTGACTGCATGAGGAGGAATGGGCAGGGGGGTGGGGTAGTATGTGTGAGTAAATTTTGATGCAGCCCAAAGGGATTTCTCCCCGTCCTCGCCTTATATGCAAAGGGGGACGGAGAGGGGGGGTCGCCGATTAAATGAAGCGGCCTCGCTGTGGATGTATGTACTGTGTCTTGCGACACTGCTTCTGACCCAGGGCGGTGGGCAGGGTGCAGCGATGACCCGTCATCCAGGAGGTGCTCAGATGAGAGGAAGGGTGGGAGGAGTGTGGAGTGTATTTAGGGATGAAATGGGTGGGAGTGTTTTTATGCCTTTCCCTTTTTGGCTACCTCCCTTGGAAGGGGGAAAAAGCCTTGGTATATGTATGTATGTATTTGGATCACCGAGGTCACAAAATGATCGGGCTTCAAATCTTTTTTTAGTCTGATTTTAATTTTCTTCGTTTGTCTCGTCGCCATATTAAAGGGGATAGCAAAAGTAATTAATTTATGTATAGGTGATAAACGACATATCTCTTCAACATCGAGTTTATGAATTAGGTCTCTGTCCTTCTCACAAAACCCCAAATCCAACATGTGGCCACTGACTGAAGTTGATTTGTTTACCTTGTTTGTTAAATTAAATGAGCCCATTAAATTAATAAAGTCTATCACTCCTCTTCCATTTATATCATCCATCCACATATTAAAGTCTCCACAAATGAAAGTGTTCATGGTCACCATGGCTAATGTTTCCAGATACGCACCAAACTCCTCCAAAAAAATCATTAATACCCAAATTTGGAGGTCTGTACACTACAACGAACATCCTTTTTCTATTCATGATTTCACATCCAACTCTTAAGTAGTTCATAACTGTTTGTTTCCTGGGTAGGATATAACTTAATTTTAGTAAATGAATTAGTGAGAAATAGTCCAACCCCACTTCCTCATTTCCCCATTTTCGGTGCATGTAGGAAGGTGTGAGAAAACGGCGTCATTTCTTTTATAACCGCAGAGTCATATTCACTTAACCAAGTCTCTGTCAATGCTAAAATATCAAAGCCTTCTTCAGTCATCAAATCCTTTATTTCAAATGTTTTATTTTTTACTGATTGTACATTCAATAGACCTGCTTTGATTTTCACTTTGTTATTGGTAGACATGGTCAGTGCTGTCCTTTATCCTCCTTACTTCATTCTCATATATAGGACAACAGTGATCATTCACCCCATGATCAGTTTCAGTCTCTCCAAACCTTTCACAATTTATGCATTTCCGAGTCGTCTCTGTGCAGTTTTTCCCAAGGTGGGGTCCTGCACATCTGAAACAGCTAGGCGGGTTTTGATTTGCCTTTGCTGCACATTTGTCCTCACTATAACCAAACCTCTGACAATAGTGACATATCTTTACATGATATCTGTCTCTGACTGTAAACATCCCCCACTCCATCTTTATCTTGTCATGGTGCCTGTGCAGGCACTTATGCATGTCAGGTTCACACTTTAGTATACAGACGCTCCTCTACTTACGTTCATTCGTTTTACGTTTGAACTGACTAAAAAAAAATGTTAAATTTTTTTTTGTGAATTTTTTAGTTTAGCGTGCTCTCCGTAGTTCAAACGATACTTACGCATGACGCTGTGTCCATTGTTTACATGGCACAAACGACAGACTGAATTTGCCTTGCCTCCTTCTCCTCCTCCTCCTCCTCCTCCTCCTCCTCCCCCTCCTCCTCCACCATCTCAATTTATGTTGCTTGAATTTAATTTATTTGAAATTAATGTTATTATTTTACAATGTTATGTGTATAATTAATGATTTAGGGGTGTTTTATAAGATACGGTAATAGAATTTACGGATGCATAGTACAGTAACAACTTTCGTTCATTTTCAACTTATGTTTGGCCGTTCGGAACGTAACTAAAACATAAGTTGAGGAGTGTCTGTATAGTTAATAGTGTTGCCATGTGCTGGTTTCTGAAATAACAGTTCAATTTTGTCCTCAACACCATTAATTGCCTGCAGGTGTTTATTCTTTCTTACCATAGTAGCAATCAGATTGGCTCCATCCTCTTTCCTATACACATTACATAGTGTTATTTTAGGTTTGAATTTTCTAACAGATTTAATAGAGACTGCTTTCACAGCCTCTAACTTGGTAGCTGCCACATTCCTTGCTGACTCATCTTCAAAGTTAAGCACAATATTCCTCCCTTTGTAAATCTAGAATCCATGATCTGAACACCCTCAAGTGCATTTGAAACCTCCTTTTTGTTATCTACCGCCTTTTCCTTCTCATCCTTCGCCTTGACTACTAGTAAATTTTTCTTGTTAACCTTCCTTTTTACTACAGTGGTCCATGGAGAGTTGTTGTCATCACCCTCCGCTGAGCCAACTGCAGCTGCTTCTACCATGCAGACATTCGACGCCTCCACTGCCTCTACACCACTCTTAACACCTTCAAGCTCGTGCTTCACTACTAGTATTTCATTTGTGATTTTGCCCTTCAATGCACCCAAATTTTTCTCTAACATTTCCCTCATGTCCTTTAGTTCCTTCTTAACATTTTGCAACTCAGCCTGTATTTTTTTTGTCAGCCTTTGATTTACACAGTAATTACATATCCAATTGATCTCCTCAATATGCTCCTCTTTAACCGCCTGTAAAGAAGCGCATTTTAGGTGAGCCCACCTCGGACAGTTTATACAACCAATCCATTTGTTACTAGCTCCGCCCATCTTCTTACAAAAACTACAGGGTGTGTCATCACTTCCCCCTGGTCATCCATAGAGAACACACAAATGCTCAAAATTGAGCAGGGAACTTACAGACGCTCCTCAACTTACGTTTTAGTTACGTTCCGAACGGCCAAACGTAAGTTGTTACTGTATTATACATCGGTAAATTCTATTACCGTATCTTATAAAACACCCATAAATCATAAATCATACACATAACATTATAAAATAATAACATTAATTTCAAATAAATTAAATTCAAGCAACATAAATTGAGATGGGGGAGGAGGAGGAGGATGAGGCAAGGCACGTTCAGTCTGTCGTTTGTGCCATGTAAACAATGGACGCAGCGTCATGTGTAAGTATCGTTTGAACTACGGAGAGCACGCTAAACTAAAAAAATTATTTTACAATTTTTTTTTACGGTTAGTTCAAACGTAAAATCGAAAAAACGTAAAACGAATGAACGTAAGTAGAGGAGTGTCTGTATACATAATTTAAGAAAAACAAATTGCGACGGAGAATATTCTATTTTATCTGGTCCTTTGATTTCACCTCTGTTTTTTTTCTACAACCTTGATTTAATTATTCTTGTTTTTCTCACTTAATTAGAATATACACTAGCACAAAAACACGGTCACCGTCGTTGTTTAGGACGCACCGTTCACAGGTGCCGAAGTTTATAATGGCACAGACTGGGATTGGTGTACAATCCTATTGGATGCTACTCTTGCACATATGACACCCAATGCACTCCAGAGTACACTGTGAATCACAAACCAAATAACATGCACCAGAAAGGGGTAGACTTTCAGACCCTGACCCCAGTCACTCAGAGCACTCCCAAACACGTCCGTCCGTGTGCACAAACTATTGGAAGGAAGAGGCAGATATATGGTGATATATGTATGGACAATCCAAGAGAATTAAGCTCCCAACCTCTGAAGTGCATTAAATTCAGTTTCCTATGATCCAAGAGGAAGAGATGGAATGTTTTATGAAGTATAAATGCAGAGTGGTAAGAGTGTTTGACTGTATCCTAGAACTGAGAGGGATAATGAGTTGCTCTGCAGAATATTTCAAGCATCAGTTAAATGGGCTCCTGTGTCAAATTTTGATATCTCAAAACTGCACAGAGTGGCAGAACTCGATACTGAAGAAAGTAATGGTAGCTAAGACTAGTTGTCAGGTGCCCCGAGTGAATACTTTTTGTGAACTCAAAGTAAACTGAGATGTCTAGAATGGGTCAGTTCTAGTGCCTCGGGGTCTCCTGCAGGAGATCCACGGTGGATGATTTTATTTCACTCTTCTGAAAGTTCTTTTAGGAAGATCTGTGTTTAGATGGTTTCCTGTAATAATCACATTTGTTTATTCAGGGAATATGGAGTAAATTTAATGATTATTCAGGGAATATGGAGTAAATTTAATGATTATTCAGGGAATATGGAGTAAATTTAATGATTATTCAGGGAATATGGAGTAAATTTAATGATTATTCAGGGAATATGGAGTAAATTTAATGATTATTCAGGGAATATGGAGTAAATTTAATGATTATTCAGGGAATATGGAGTAAATTTGATGATTATTTATTATTGTGCAGCCAGTCAGTTAATCAGTCCATTTCCTTAGGTCTTGTAATTGGTTTAATTTTTTTTTTTCTCCAAAATATATAATTTTTAATGGAGATTATTTGATGAAAAGGATAACGACCTCTGCATCATAGGTATCCTGCAAGATGTGTGGGTGAACTGATTGATTTTTTTTGTCATCAAGATCTGTGAAGGGAAATGTAGTAAAATCTCCAAAAAATGACTGAACATCCTAACCCATATATCACCATCAGTATACCACTACTGTGTGGATGTATTTGTAGATTGATTTATTTTCATTTCTGTTATTATTTAATTTCTGTAGAGAATTACTTGATGAATTCTGTTGTAACAGTTTGCTTGACATATCACTAATAGTGATTATTTTTATTGCACAGCATGTCCTCATATGATGGGGAACAGGGTGACAGTCTGGATATTAAGCCACCTCAAGCTGTAGTCCAGAGACGAGAGAAGAGGGATAAGAGAGAGAAAAGAGAGCGTCACAGACATAAAGGGGATCGGCACAAGGATCGACACAGATCCAGAGAACATCGGGCACATGATGAACGCCGGAGGGAACATAGACGACACAGGTTGGATTTTTGTTGTACTGTTCTTGCAGAATGTTTGCACTTTACTTCTTTAGTGTTATGTTCTTTTGAAGTGAGTATATGTATATTTTCTCTTATGGCTTGGGTTCCCTGTATGAGCAATATCTGATTTTATATTCAGTGTACATTAACTCTCCTACACTTAGCATAAGTTCCTTATGTCACACTATGGCAGGAATGCATATGGAATGTTTTGCTATTTTTCAGACTAATGTAACCTATCCTGAATTGGAAATAGTTTTTTATTGATATACTGTATAGTATTTAGTTTTGAAATAGATGATTTTTTTCATTTGTTTTGATTGGAGGGTTGTAAGCTGCATTGAATATTGGTTGGGTAGATTGTTCCTCTTTTGGGGCTCATCCTACTATTTGCCTCTGTTGCCACAAAGGCATAACATCTTTACACCATTGTTGTTGAAAATTATTTTGATATAACTTTGACATTTGTGCTATTGGATAAGATTTTATTAGGATTCAGCACAAATAATAGCTACCTGTACAATGAAACATCAGATTAGATTTTATTTTACATGTTTTATACAGGGACAGGGAGCGGGAAGTAGAGAGACGAGAATCGGGTAGCAGAAGACATGAAAAGCATCGGGAACGGAGTAAACAGCAGCGCTCACAAGGAGATCTTCGACACAAGCTTGACAAAGACAGAAAGCAACTGGAGAGAGAGGCAATGAAGGTATTCAGAAAGAAACTTAGGTGTTAAAAAGAATTTGGTAACATACATGCATGTACCAAGGGCTTTTTCCCCCTTGCAAGGAAGTCGCCAAAGTCAAATGGCATAGTTCCACTCCCACCCCCACCCAGTCCACTCTGGTATAATATACATACCAAGTGCTTTTTCCTCCTTACAAGGAATGTCACCAAATTCAAAGTCATAAGTCCACTCCCACCCATTTTATCCCCACATACTCCACTCCCATTCACCCCCCCTCCCTCCCTCTTTTCTTGGCTCCTCCTGGATGACAGGTCATCCCTGTACCTCGCCCACTGCCCTGGGTCAGAAGCAAGGCAACACATTCACACCAAGGCCACTTCATTTAATTATCGAACCCTCCTCTCTGTCCCCTCATCCAGAAAAAGAGAAGATGAGGAGAAATCCCATTGGGCTGCATCAAAGTATCATTCACATCTCCCCCCATCCCTCACCCACTCCCCTCCATGCACCACAGCATTGTCCATACACAAACATTCTCCACTCACCCCTATCTTCTGTCTTCTACTAGATTGCATGAATGTTCTCATAGCAGTGTTAATTTATTGTGGTAAAGGGTCATTTCATTTTTAAATTATTGTTGTTGTCTTCTCCTTTTATGCTATGGGGGGACGGAGAGGGGGGTTGCCGACTTAATGAAGCGGCCTTGCTGTGTCTTGCGACACTGCCTCTGACCCAGGGCAGTGGACAGGATGCAGGGATGACCCATCATCCAGGAGGTGCTAAGATAAGAGGGAGGGTGGAGGGGTGTGGAGTGTATTCAGGGATGGAATGGGTGGAAGTGATTTTATGCCTTTTCCTTTTTGGCTACCTCCCTTGTAAGGGGGAAAAAGCCTTGGTATATGTATGTATGTTAGTTTGATTGTGATAGGGGTGTATTTCATAGATACAGTCAGTCAGTCCCTTGCTCCAGGTCTGTTGCCGGAGACTAGTGGCTCTCATACTTCCATGCATAAATACATTCATACCAAAAAGGCATATCCCCATATAAGAGGGATGGCTGAATTGGAGAATACACCCATCCAAACCCATTTGTTGCCCTACCCATTTTAGCACCTTGTGAAATAAGGATCACTGTCCTCTGCTACATTGTTCAGGTCTAAGGCATTGGAATTAGACAGTAGTTTCACAGTAGGCCCCAACAACCAGAACTAGTTTTTTCCCACCATTTCATTGTATGATCCCCCAGTCCCTTTTATTTATTTTTATTTCTTTCTCTCCAATGTATGACACTGTTGTAAGCCTGCCTTGGGAGTTTTTTGGCTTACACAATAGTTCATCAACCTGTCAAAGTGTTTCTTTGAGTTCAGCATTTCTAAATTGGTCTAGAACATCTATTTAAGTAATTGATTACTAAAAACTGGGATTTTTGAGCTGGGAAGGGAGAAGGCAGAGGACAGAGGTGAGGGGAGATGGGTTGTGTATGGATGATAGTTGCTGCATTGCTTTTGACCCAGGCAATGGTCAGGAGACAGGGATAACCCTTCAGCCACGTGGAGCTAAGATCAGAGGGAACCAAGGGTGGTGGATGAGAGTGAAATGGGTGTGTCCTTGACTGGCTACCTCTCTTATAAGGGGGGTGAAGCCCTTGGTATGTACAGTACAACCTCTCATTAACGGACTGAAAGGGGGGTAATGGTGTCCGTTGATTTGGAGTGGTTTTTGGGTGGCATAGTGATTGCACAACACTAAACAACAGCACCGAAAACACCGCAAACACAGATAATTAACTTCCGTTAATGAGAGGTAGTACTGTAGTTAGAATACTAAAAATGTTAGATATTTTGGCCTTGCACCTATATGTGTACTTTAGGGATGTGACATTTTTAATTATTTCAAAATTGTAATTTTCCTGATGTTGCAGTTGATGAATTTTTGCCTCCATGTTAGTTTTTTTTATGTTATCTTATTTTGGTTATGTAAAAGCCTCCTGCACCCAACATCATTTCATTTTTGCTGTACACAGGAAGTTAGAAATGCCTATATATTAGAAAAAAATAGCACTTAGGTACTGAGACTGGTAGAAGTTAGTTGAAAGAAAGTTGAGGGGAAGGAAGTGAATATCTGTTAGTGACCATAATTCTTTTCCATAAAAGATGTCTTTTATTTCAGGACCGGAAGCAGCGTGAACGAGAACGAGATGATTATGCCTTCCAGGAGAGAGATTATTTTGAACGAGTTCAATACCACCGCGAGTACCATCAGGTCAGAGGTGGTGGAGGACTAGGAGGTGGAGGAGGAGGAAGTAGCAGTGGTGGAGGGGGAGGTGGAGGTGGAAGTAGTGGTACTGGAAATGTTGGGGTTGGGATGGAGACTGTGTACCAGAGACGGGAGGATAGACAGGTGCCTCCTATGTCACCACGGGAAAGGACAGAAAGAGACAAAAGGATGGAGAGGTTTATGATTGCAGGTAAGTTTGTGCATTTACATTCAGTCATGATAATTTTCTAAGGTGCTGTTTACATTTAATGTTAAGTTATTAATATTTTGTGAACATAATAGTTGTATGTATTTATATCATGTTTATATTTTGTGATTTGCCTTTGTAGAAAGCTTTGTCTTTATTAACTGTAGATTGTAGGACTATCCTTACCCACGACATTCTCCAGTGAAACCATATGCTACTTTACAGAATTCACATTTCATTTATTTGACTTTTCTGATTTATTCATACATACATATACATATACCAAGGCTTTTTCCCCCTTCCAAGGGAAATGTTTTTATTTTAAGTTCAATGATAACAGATATTTTATGCCTGAATATTTTTCATACATACATATACCAAGGCTTTTTCCCCCTTCCAAGGGAGGTAGCCAAAAAGGGAAAGGCATAAAAACACTCCCACCCATTTCATCCCTAAATACACTCCACACCCCTCCCACCCTTCCTCTCATCTGAGCACCTCCTGGATGACGGGTCATCCCTGCACCCTGCCCACCGCCCTGGGTCAGAAGCAGTGTCGCAAGACACAGTACATCCACAGCAAGGCCGCTTCATTTAATCGGCGACCCCCCCTCTCCGTCCCCCTTTGCATATAAGGAGAGGACGGGGAGAAATCCCTTCGGGCTGTGTCAAAATTTACTCACACATACTACCCCACCCCCCACCCCCCCGCCCATTCCTCCTCATGCAGTCACAACATCATCCATATACAACCATTCTCCACTCACCTCTGTCTTCTGTCCTCTCCCTTCCCTCCTCCACAAACATTCCCCTCTTCCCCAAAGCCCCCTTCACCCCATCCATCCACCTCATCCTAGGACGTCCCCTCATGTTCACTCCCTCCACATCTGCCTTCCACACCTCTTTTACTAGTCTTTCTTCACTCATTCTTTCCATGTGTCCAAACCATCCTAATATTCTTTCATCAACCCTCTCTCCCAAATCCTTTTTCACCCCTGTTCTCCTCCTAACCTCCTCATTTCTCACTCTATCTAGCCTAGTAACCCCCACCATACTTCTCAGACACCTCATCTTAAACACATTCAAACTCCTTCTCTCTTCTTCTCTTATGTTCCACGTTTCTGCCCCATACAGTGCTGTTGGCACAATCACTCCTTCATACAGTCTCCTCTTCGCATCCATTCCCAAATGTCTATTTCTCATTACACTCTTTAAACCACCAAGGCATTTACTCGCTTCTCTCAATCTACATTCTACCTCCACCTTCACTCCACCTTTTCCTGCTACACTTGCACCCAAGTATCTAAAACTATCCACTTCCTCCAGTCGCTCTCCCTTAATGTTCACTTCCAGTCTACTGCCACTTTCACCCCTTGTACATCTCATCACCTTACTTTTACCCACATTTATCTTTAGCTTTCTTCTATCACATACTCTCCCAAACTCTGCCACCAGCTTCCTCAATCCCTCCTCTGACCCTGCCACAAGCGCAGTGTCGTCCGCAAACAACAGCTGGCTCACCTCCCACTTTTCTCCATTTTCTTTAACCATCTCCAATCCCTGACTCACCACCCTAGCATTCACCTCTCGCACCACCCCATCCATGTATAAGTTGAACAGCCAGGGCGACATAACGCATCCTTGACGAAGTCCCACCTTTACTTCAAACCACTCACTCTCTCCATTTCCAATCCTAACACATGCTCTACTACTCACATAAAAACTCTTGACAGCTCCCAAAAGCTTTCCTCCTATCCCATAAATCTGCATAACCTCCCACAGTGCCTTTCTGTCTACCCTATCCTAAGCCTTTTCCAGATCCATAGAAGCCCAAAAAACATCCTTCCCCTTTCCTATAGCTTTCTCACATATCTGTCTTACCACAAAGATCTGATCTACACAACCTCTACCCGTCCTAAATCCACACTGTTCCTCACCAATTACTCCTTCTGTTCCTCTCCTAATCCTCTCAATTAAGATTCTCCCATAAGCCTTCCCTACTACACTCAACAGGCTAATCCCTCTGAAATTACTACATTCACACTTGTCCCCTTTTCCCTTGTAAAGAGGAACTATACAGGCACTACTCCAGTCCTCCGGTACTCTACCCTCTCTCCAGCAAACATTAAATAATCTCACCAACCAGTCCACCATCACTGAACCTCCCTTTTTCAGACATTCTACATGACATCCATCCAGACCAGGTGCCTTACCTGCTTTCATCATCTTTACAACTGCCTTCACCTCATCCTTCCTTATTTCTCCTCCATTCTCCTCACTCATCACTCTCATTTCTTCGTATTTCCCACTGCAGCTATCTTTCCTTCCCTATCCTCCTTCACATTCAGCAACTCCCTAAAATATTCTGCCCATCTTCCCCTCACTGCCATCTCTTCCATTATCAACTCTCCATCTGTACCTTTTACCTTTTCTTCCCTACTTGATTCGCCTCCTCTTCCTCTCTTAATTTCTTTCCAAAACATCTTTTTATTACTTTCAAAATTTTCTGTCATACTCCTACCCCATTTCACATCTGCTCTCCTCTTTGCCTCCTTTACCTTTGGCTTTACTTCTCTTTTCTTTTCTTTGTACGTCTCATATGACTCCCCTGTCCTCTTTTGTAACCAATCTGTGAATGCTCGCTTCTTCTCTTCTACAACCTTCTTTGTTTCCTCATCCCACCATTCACTACCCTTTCTTCTATTTCCCCCTGTCCTTCTTGTTCCACACACCATCCTTGCACACTTTAAGACTCCCTCCTTGAACCATCCCCATTCCTCCTCCACACCCATCTCTGCTCTATCCTTTACTCCCTCCCACCATTATTACAACTAGTTTCCTTGTTTGAGAAAAAATAGCTGTACCTTAAACAACACCTGATGTATAATTGCAACTCCTCCTCATTGGTCTTGTACTATATGAAACAAGTTTATTCATTTCTTTGCCCAAATCTCGTACAAGGAATGAAAACTTTTAGAACAAGGCTGCCCCCTGCAATATACATATATATATATATATATATATACATATATATATATATATATATATATATATATATATATATATATACACATACATACATATACCAAAGGCTTTTTCCCCCTACATGGGGGGTAGCCACAAAGAAAAAGGCATAGAAACCACTCCCACCCATTCCATTTCCTATATATTCCACTCCCCTCCACCCTCCTCCCTCCCTCTTATCTTGGCACCTCCTGGATGAGGCATTGTGACAAGTTGGTAAAGGTGGGTGAGGAAGACATAAATCAGAATCCAAGTTTATTTCTGACTAGTTTCACACAAATAGGCTTCTTCAGAGAAATAATGTGTTAAGGAGAAAACAAGGCAAACATATATATACAGGGCACTGTGAGGAGCGAATGTAGTCAGAAATAAACTTTGATTCTCATTTATGTCTTGCTCACTCACCTTTACTATGTATGTATGTATATATATATATATATATATATATATATATATATATATATATATATATATATTACACACAGGAACCCACAGTCGGAGAAAGAATAAACTTACACTGTGGGTTCCTGTGTGTAATTTACAAATGTGCTACTACATCTCTGTTTAGAAATATATATATATATATATATACATACATACATATACCAAGGCTTTTTCCCCCTTACAAGGGAGGTAGCCAAAAAGGAAAAGGCATAAAATCATTTCCACTCATTCCATCCCTGAATACACTCCACACCCCTCCACCCTCCCTCTTAGCACCTCCTGGATGACGGGTCATCCCTGCACCTTGTCCACTGCCCTGGGTCAGAAGCAGTGTCGCAAGCAATCACATCACCATGATACAAAAATGCAAAATAACCACAGGAGAAAGGAAACTTGTAGACAGTAAGTACATTCATACATACATATACCAAGGCTTTTTCCCCCTTACAAGGGAGGTAGCCAAAAAGAAAAAGCTATAAAATCATTCCCACCCATTCCATCCCTGAATACACTCCACACCCCTCCACCCTCCCTCTTATTTTAGCACCTCCCGGATGACGGGTCATCCCTGCACCTTGTCCACTGCCCTGGGTCAGAAGCAGTGTCGCAAGACACAGCACATCCACAGCAAGGCCACTTCATTAAATCGGCGAACCCCCCTCTCCGTCCCCCCATGCAAAAAAGGAGACGGGGAGAAATCCCCACGGGCTGCGTCAAATTTTGGTCACACATACTACCTCACACCCCCATGCATCACAACATTATCCATACACAACCATTCTCCATTCACCCCTATCTTCTGTCCTCTCCCGTCCCTCCTGAACAGACATTCCCCTCTTCCCCAAAGCCCCCTTTCACCCCATCCATCCACCTCATCCTAGGACGTCCCCTCATGTTCACTCCCTTCACATCTGCCATCCATACCTCTTTTACTAGTCTTTCTTCACTCATTCTTTCCATGTGTCCAAACCATCCTAATACTCTTTCATCAACCCTATCTTCCAACTCCCTTTCCACCCATATTCTCCTCCTCACCTCCTCATTTCTCACTCTATCCAGCCTAGTAACCCCCATCATACTTCTCAGACACCTCATCTCAAGCACATTCAAACTCCTTCTCTCTTCTTCTCTTATGTTCCATGTTCCATCTTCAGACTGAAGATGTAATATACGAAAGTACTTACTGTCTACAAGTTTCCTTTCTCCTGTGGTTATTTTGCATATATATATATATATATATATATATATATATATATATATATATATATATAATATATATATATATATATATATATATATATATATATATTGCAGGGGGCAGCCTTGTTGTAAAAGTTTTCATTCCTTGTATGAGGTGATGCCCAACAAAACTAATTTGTTTGGAATTGAGCAGAATATAATTTTCAAAAGAATGTCATTGTGTTGAGGCCCAAGATAAACATATAAATATGTATACACATGCACACCAGCTGTAAGGCTGTTATCTTGTCTGTACATCATAAGGAGTATTTTTTAAGTATTATAGCAGAAATTTTACTCCGTTTATAGAAAAGCAAAAGGAAATGTCACAGCGAGAAGCAGAATCCAGACGTCAGAAACGTGAAGAGGAAAGGAGGGAGGCTGAGATGGAGGAAATACGGCAAAGACAGGAAGGACAGAGGCAGAGTAATGAGGGACATTATAGAGACTATCCACAATCCCCAGAAATTGTTGGACGTAAGAGGAGGAAGCATCAGGCTCACCAGATGTATCCAGGTTAGTTTTTCTAGTTTAGGTGATGACTTCTGGTATTTCAAAGGGAAACTGTTTTAACGAGGCTTTGTTAGTTTTGTGCAGCCTGTCATACTATACTGTAGACATGTCCCATTTTGATGGAAATCTGCAGGGAGACCTCAGGGCTAGAGTAATGTGGTTAAGGTACTAAAAATAGGGAATCACCTGTCAGGGATGTTGTATACCAATGGGCATTTCCAATTTAGAAGGGAAGAGCCTTGTCAGGTATGTATGTATACATGCATGTCACAGACTCTTTCATGGCAATAACTCTTTGGTGTGATATTGTCTCAAAGGCTAGAAGCACTGTTTATTTCTGACAAAATAGTAATACATCTTTCTAAGGGTGGGTGGAGTGGCCAGGTCAAAATAGGCACACATTATTTGATGAGTTCTGTCTTGGTCTGTGTTTTCAAGGATGTGGTAGGCAAAAATGTGTTAGATTGGAAAGAGGATCACATTACTTTGTAGATTGTAAGAAGGAAACAGAATGAATAAGTGTGGAGTGGGTGTATATACATTTTCAAAAAGTGATGAGATGTTGGAGTGATGATGGCAATAGGTTGAAAATGAGTGTGAAGGGTGAGAGGCTGTAGGAAGTGAAGGGTGTCAAGTATTTGAGGTTGCATGTGGCAGTAACAGGAGCAGTGGATATGGAAGCGAGTTATCAAGTGAAGGAAACAAGTAAATTAGTCAATCATTCCATTGCCCCTGGTCTCTTGCTGAAGAGCTGTGGCCTTCAGGTAACTGGCAACAGTCACTCTGGACATGTATTGTGTTATTATCCAAGGATTGTAAGTATGGGGCACTGTAGTATGAGGTGTTCTGTGTGCTCTGTTGGTACAAGTAAAGGTGTGTGAATGCTATTTTGACCCAGCCTGAAGGGATTACTCCCTGTCTTCTCTTTTTCTGCATGATGGGACAGAGATGGGGTCACTAATTAAAAGAAGTGGCCTTGCTATGGATATGCTGTCTTTTTGCATTACTTCTGACCCAAGGCAGTGGGTGAGATGTAGGAATGATCCGTTATCTGGGAGGAGCCAAGAAAAGAGGGAGGGAGAGGTGGTGAATGAGAGTGGAGCATGTGGGGATGAAATGGGTGGAAGTGGATTTATGCCTTTGACTTTGGCTACCTCCCTTGTAAGGGGAAAAAAGCTGTTGTTGGTATATGTATGTACTCTAGGCACCTCCCTACCTTCTGTCCTTTTCCTGTTTCTCCATCTATCCTTCACTCTCAACTTACCTTCCACCAAAAAATGATCTGATATTCCCCCACTCTCTCCCCTAAGACCATGTACATCCAAAACTACTACTTTTCTCCTGGTTACCACTATATAGTCCAATAAAGCCCTATCTACCACCCTTCCATCCTCCACCCTCCCCCATGTGTACTTATAATTGACTTTCTTCCTAAACACTTTTTGCACGCATATTTTGTCTAGTGTGTATATGTATGTACATATTGAGCATGACGCCTATGTAGGTGTCACGAGGTGCGAATGAGTATATAAGGATGCCAGCGTTGGCTTCCTGATTAAATTTATTTTATAGTTGTAGTTGTGACCCTCTTATTCTGTGAACAGGCTTGATCCCTTTTTCAGTGGTTACAAACATTCTGGATGAAAGAGAACGAGTGCACTAGCCGTAACTTTACATTTTATAATGTACATACATACATATACCAAGGCTTTTTCCCCCTTCCAAGGGAGGTAGCCAAAAAGGGAAAGGCATAAAAACACTCCCACCCATTTCATCCCTAAATACACTCCACACCCCTCCCACCCTCCCTCTCATCTGAGCACCTCCTGGATGACGGGTCATCCCTGCACCCTGCCCACCGCCCTGGGTCAGAAGCAGTGTCGCAAGACACAGTACATCCAAAGCAAGGCCGCTTCATTTAATCGGCGACCCCCCCTCTCCGTCCCCCTTTGCATATAAGGCGAGGACGGGGAGAAATCCCTTCGGGCTGCGTCAAAATTTACTCACACATACTACCCCACCCCCCACCCCCCCGCCCATTCCTCCTCATGCAGTCACAACATCATCCATATATAATGTGTGCACGAATAATTGACTCGTATCGGTTAAGGAGTAATTGTTAAACAATTATTCTGATTACAGAATATGAGGAGCTTGACAATGATGATGATGAAGTAGGGTATAAAGAGTCACGTGTTGTGGAGGAAACTAGAAAGAAGAAAAAGAAGAGGAAGAAAGATGAAGTTGAAGAGGAGGATGAGGAGGAGGAGGTTGTTGAAGAAGGGTCTGTTGAAGAAGTTAGTCCATCAGATAGTGCCTCTGAAGAGTCCGACACAAGATCAGGTGAGTTCCCTTTACAGTGAATCAGTTTGTATTGGATCAGAGAGAGCCATTTGTAAAGATTTGGTGCAGGTACTTCCTGGCACAGGGCACTAGGTAATTCAAAACTATCATGGTTGTACTTGTTTGTCACATGTGCTCCATGGACAGGGATGTTGGATTGTGTAGTTACTCTTTTGTGGGATTTATTTGTTTAGCATGGGCAGGGATGTTGGATTGTGTAGTTACTCTTTTGTGGGATTAATTTGTTTAGCATATCATCAGACTGACATGAATTATATGGGAAAGTGTTTAAGAAATGGTGTTGTTGAGACAAGAACTATAAGACTTGGTGGGTTAACATGAGGGTCATTGTAGCCAGTCAAGTTATCAGGTTTAAATTTGTGGTTAGTGTAGTGGCCTTTGATGTATTTAGTGGATATAGTGCTTTTAGTGTGCATAGCTTGATATAAAAGTGAAAGAAGGGCCCATGTAGGTGTGATGTCAGCATAGGCTAGGTAGTAATATGGGACCACAGTTTTATTAAGGATTATGTGTCAAAGAGTTAGCTTCATTAGATGTATGGTACTTGCTATCTGTATATATCAAAAGCTTTCTTAATCCTTATAAGGGAGGTAGCCTGACAAGGGTGCTTGCAATTAGGACCAACTCGAGGTCTGCTTGAAGTTGATTTGCAATTTATTAGCGTGGTTTGGTACATAGATGTAATGTCATTAAGAGTGTGGGTTTAGTTTGAAATTTGCTGGATTTTATGTGTAGACTGTATAGTGTTTTGGTGTAGCTAGGAGAATTTTGGTATTGCTCTGTAAATAACCCGTGAAATACCTGCCTTAAAAGCTTAGTATGCCATTCAGAATATTGATAGGTATTTATGGACTGTAGGAGAGCAGCTTATGTGCTATCATCCATAGAAACCAGTTATATTTACTTGTCAGAATATATGCACACTGTGTGAAGCACAGATGTCTCAGATAGGAAGTGAGATAAATGAAGGTAGGATAGCAGAGGTGTGTAGTGGTAGTAGTTCTGAATTAGCCAACTGTGTCAGAAAGTATGTGTCATGTATTGGTGTACAGTATTTGTTTATAGGTAAAACTGTTCCGCTCTCTTTCAGTGGGGGCAAGAAGATCGCCGACGCCACCTCAGCGTGCTTTTTCAAGTGAGTTGCAGTGCAATATATTAAGGATGTAAATGCCCTGCACACAATAATCCCACATCCTACATTTTATATTTAATGTTGATGTATGTTTTGCTGTCATTTTAATTACTGTTCTCATTCATTTGTGTTATCTATCATGCATATGTTTTCAGGTATTCATTGTAACCTCATTTCACACCTCATAAGGACATCAAGTGTAACTCAGTGTGAAAAATCATTCAAAAGATTTTATTTTATTTTGGTTTTCTTTTTCTTCTACATTAGCATGGAGTGATTTTAGCCCCTTCAGCCAGATGGTGCCTGTTTGTCTTAGAACATTTATAACTGATGATCACTGTATATTTTTGGTCTTTAATGATGTATAATTCTTAATTCCTTTGAGAAATTCGGGCATGTCACAACAGATATCCAAAAGACTAAGGAGTTTGTGTGGAAATTTGCTTGACCACTAAGTTGAATAACCAGTCATTCCTATTGGATGTGATATCCTTAACTCAAACTTAAGTCTGCATTGGTTATTTCTCAAAACTGTCTTTCCCTCCTTTATTTATGTAAGGACTTGTGTAGTTGCTATGGCTTACACTGGAAAGCCAAAGTAGTGACAATGGTCCATACATAACAAGGCCAAATAAAGAAATAAATTAATGAAATTTTGATAAAATAGATTAAATACAATGAGATGATTACAGGTTAAGTCTGAGTGGAGCATTGACATTTCTGAAGGGATAATGCAGTGGATGATGGTTTTATTGCATAGATTTAATTAAAATTTAGCACATGCATGACAGCATCATCCATACATAACCATTCTCCACTCACCACTGTTTTCAGTTTTCTCCTTTCCTTCATCAGCAGATGTCCCCCTCTTTCCCAATGCCCCTTTTACCCATCCATCTCATTCTTGGTTGCCTACTCATGTTCACTCCCTCCACCTCTGCCTTCCACACCTTTTACTAATCTTTCTTCACTCATTCTTTCCGTCTGTCCAAACCATATCAGTGCTCTTTCATAACCTTATCTCCCAACTCCCTTTCCACCCCCACTCTCCTCCTTACCTCCTTGTTTCTCACTATGCAGCTTAGTAACCTCTACCATACTTCTCAGGTATTTCATCTCAAACACATTTAAACTCTTCCTCTCCTATATTCCATGTTTCTGTGCCATACAGTGCTGTCTGCACAATTACCCCTTCACACAATCTCCTCTTATCATCCATTCCCAAATGTCTATTTCTCATTACACTTTTAATCCCCCAAGGGATTTACTTGCTTCTTTCAATGTGCATTCTACCTCTACCTCCACTAATCCTTTTCCAGATACATTCGCCTTCAAGTATCTAAAGTTATCCAGTTCCTCCAGTTGTTCTCCCTTAATACACTCTTCTAATTTACTGCCATCCTCCCCCTTGTACATCTCATCACCATACTTTTACCCATATTTATTTTCAACTTCCTTCTTTCAAACACCTTTCTAAACTGTCATTAACTTCCTTAATCCCTCCTCTGATCCTGCTACGTGCACAGTGTCATCAGCAAACAAGAACTGGCTTGTCTCCCATATTTCTCCATTGTCTTTAACCATATTCCCTGGCCCGTTACCCTTGCATTTACCTTTCGCACTACCCCATCCATGTATAAATTGAACAGCCATGGTGACTTGACACATCCCTGGCAAAGTCTCACCTTTACCTCAAACCATTTGCTCTCTCCATTTCTAATTCTAACATTAGTTCTACTACTCATAAAAAGTCTTGACTGCACTTAACAGCTTTCCTCCTATCCCATATATCTGTCTACATACATACATATTCCAAGGCTTTTTCCCCCTTCCAAGGGAGGTAGCCAAAAAGGGAAAGGCATAAAAACACTCCCACCCATTTCATCCCTAAATACACTCCACACCCCTCCCACCCTTCCTCTCATCTGAGCACCTCCTGGATGACGGGTCATCCCTGCACCCTGCCCACCGCCCTGGGTCAGAAGCAGTGTCGCAAGACACAGTACATCCACAGCGAGGCCGCTTCATTTAATCGGCGACCCCCCCTCTCCGTCCCCCTTTGCATATAAGGCGAGGACGGGGAGAAATCCCTTCGGGCTGCGTCAAAATTTACTCACACATACTACCCCACCCCCCACTTCCCCGCCCATTCCTCCTCATGCAGTCACAACATCATCCATATACAACCATTCTCCACTCACCTCTGTCTTCCGTCCTCTCCCTTCCTTCCTCAACAGACATTCCCCTCTTCCCCAAAGCCCCCTTCACCCCATCCATCCACCTCATCCTAGGACGTCCCCTCATGTTCACTCCCTCCACATCTGCCTTCCATACCTCTTTTACTAGTCTTTCTTCACTCATTCTTTCCATGTGTCCAAACCATCCTAATATTCTTTCATCAACCCTATCTCCCAAATCCTTTTTCACCCCTGTTCTCCTCCTCACCTCCTCATTTCTCACTCTATCTAGCCTAGTAACCCCCACCATACTTCTCAGACACCTCATCTCAAACACATTCAAACTCCTTCTCTCTTCTTCTCTTATGTTCCACGTTTCTGCCCCATACAGTGCTGTTGGCACAATCACTCCTTCATACAATATCTGTCTACCCTGTCATAAACCTTTTCCAAATCCATGAAGGCCCCAAAAAACATCCTTACCTTTTCAGCTTTCTCACATATCTGTCTTATCACAAAAATTTGATCCGTGCAACCCCTTCTCTTCCTAAACCTACACTGTTCCTAACTAGTTACTCCCTCTGTTCCTCATAACCCTCTCATAAGCCTTCCCAACTATGTTTAACAAAATGATCCCTCTGAAACTACTATACTCACACTTTGCCCCTTTTCCCTTGTAAAGCAGAACTATACATGCATTCTTCCAGTCCTCTGGCACTCTACCCTCTTTAAGACCAACATTAAACAACCTCACCAGCCAGACCGCCATCACTATACCTTCCTTTTTTGACACCAGCCAGACCGCCATCACTATACCTTCCTTTTTTGACACCAGCCAGACCGCCATCACTATACCTTCCTTTTTTAGACACCCATCCAACCTAGGTGCCTTACCTGCTCTCATCATTTTAATAACTTTCACCTCATCATTTATTATTTCCCCTTCAATTTTCATCATTCATCAGTCATTTTCTTAGCACTTCCCACTGCATCTACCTTTCCTTCCCTATCCTCCTTCACATTTAGCAACCCTAACATACTCTGCCCATCTTCCTCTTTCAGCCATCTCTTCCATTAACATCTCTCCATCTACCTTTTACCCTTTTTTCTCTATTTGATTTGCCTACTCTTCCTCTTAGTATCCTTTCAAAACATCTTTTTATTAATTTCAAAATTTTGTCATACTCTTCCCCCATTTCACATCTGCTCTCTGTTTTGGCACCTTTATCTTATGCTTTACTTCACTTTTCTTTGTACCTCTCATGATTTTCTCGTCCTATTTCTAAGCCAGTTTGTGAATGCTTGCTTGTTTCTTCTCTTCTACAACCTTTGCTTCATCATCCCACCACTCCTTACCCATCCTTCTGTTTCCTCCCATCATCCTTGTTCTGCACACCATCTTTGCACACCTTGTGACTCCCTCCTCAAAACATCCCCATTCCTCCTCCATTCATAGTTTTCCTGTGTCCTTCACTCCCATCTACTCTTTTCTCAGCTTCTTCTTGTACTCCTTTTGTTTCTTATTTAAGCAGTTTAAGCATTTTTCTACCTTCTGTCCTTTTCCTCCTCCATATATCCTCCACTCTCAACTTACCTTCCACCAAAAAAAATTATCTGAACATCTAAAACTCTTCATACATTTCTGCTGATTACCACTATATAGTCCATTAAAGCCCTATCTACCATCCCTCCATCCACCACACTCTCCCATTTATACATATGCTTTCTTCCTAAACACTGTATTTGCTATCATCAACTCTCCAGACACATCTCCATGGTTGTGATTTAAAAAAAATATATATATTTTTATGACAAGTATTGCATGATCTGTTTCATGATTTCAAGAATTTTAAATTGTGGTGTGTAATCTTTTCTGTTGACACTGGGTGTTGCATTTTTTTTTTATCAATTTGAATATCCTATTCACATGCATGGGACAAGCTCGTATGACCAGTTGTGTGATGAAGAGTGAATTAGGTTGTACGAGTGTATTTTTTGGAAATGTTTTGTTTTACCAAGTTTTACTGACCAAGTTATACCCATTACACTTTTTTCATCTTTGCACAAGGCTGGTGAGGTTATTTAATGTTTGTTTAAGAGAGTAGTGTGCCGGAGGACTGGAGGAGTCCCTGTATAGTTCCACTTTACAAGGGAAAAGAGAACAAGTGTGAGTGTAGTAGTTTCAGAGGGATCAGTTTAAGTGTTATTGGGAAGGCTTATGGGAGGGTCTTGATTGAGAGGATTGGGAAAGGAACACTGTGATTTAGACAGGTAGGGGTTGTGTTGATCAAGTTCTTGTGGTAAGACAGATATGTGAGAAAGCTATAGGAAAAGGTAAGGATTTTTTTTTTTTAAATGGATATGGAAAAGGATACAGTTGTGTAAATTAAATCACCGATGAAAGCACTGGAACCAGCCATGGCTTGCCATAAAGGTTTCCATGCACGCCTTTCCCTCACGTGATTTGGGCGTGTTGAAGATGCTGAGCACCTTACTTTGAATTGTATTAAGGTTACTAAGTATTCTTTTGTTTATATTTGTTTTCCCTGCATCTCTCCCACTGTCACAAGATACAGCAAAGCCACTTCATTTAATTGGCAATCCCCATCTCTGTCCCCTCAGGCAGAAAAAGAGAAGATGGGGAGATCCCTTTGGGCTGCACCAACTTATTATTTACATATAATAAGAAATATTAATGAATTTACAAGCAGATATGATTAATGGAGACAAAAAAAAGTAGCTTTTCCTGTAAAATATTATTAGAGAAGTATGCACATACATATGTGTATATACACACTTATGCACACTCAAAGCATTTGAAATGATGGATATACCCATTATTGATGTTCCATAGTGTAAATTAGTTTTGTAGTAACTTGTCATTTTGTTGTTATAGTACATACATATCCCAAAGGCTTTTTCCCCCTTACACGGGAGGTAGCCAAAAAGAAAAAGTCATAGAGACCACTCCCACCCATTCCATCCCCTACATACTCCACTACCCTCCACCCTCTTCCCTCCCTCACATCTTGGCACCTGTGATTTGTGTAGCAGACCTTAACCATGTATTGTTATTGTATTGTGTAAACTTGGACTGATTTGGACAAAATTTTTGTATTCTAAAAGACCAAGGAAATTGAATCAGTAACATAGCCCTAGTAGGAAGCCATTATGGCATCCTTATGTGGGGTAGAACGTTGAATATAACAAGAACCTAGACAATTTAGACTTCTGTCATATTGCAAGTGCATAGTAGAAGTATAGTTTAAACTGTTTTTATGCTTAATTGGTTATTTCCATCAGAGTAAATAAGTTAACAATTTTACTTAACATTTTCAGGTTCTGCAACATCAGACAATGATACTGAAGATGAAGTTGAGGAAGAAGAGGCAGCCAAAAGAACCAAGGAAAAGGCCAGTGCAGTAGCAGGTGAGATTTGTGTACTTGTTTTATATTTTCATTCATTTCAACAAAAGTTGTATCAATTTATTTTGATTTACAATCATCCAGGAGGTGCTAAGATAAGAGGGAGGGTGGAGGGGAGTGGAATTTAGGGATGGAATGAGTGGGAATGATTTTATGCCTTTTTCTTTTGGCTACCTCCCTTAAAAGGGGGAAAAAGCCTTGGTACAGTGAGACCTCTCATTAACGGACGTTGATTAGCTGTGTTTGAGGTGTTTTTGGTGCTGTTTTGTAGTGTGTGCAATCACTATGCCACCCAAAAACCACTCCCAAAACACTGAAAACACCACAAACGCAGCTAATTAACGTCCGTTAATGAGAGTTCTCACTGTATATGTATGTATGTACAAAGTATTAGTTGCTGCATTGCTTCCAAACTGGGCAGTGGGCAGGAGACAGCTAAAATAAGAGGTGGAAGAAGTCCTAGGTATGTAGATAGATAAAGTAATAACTACATACAATTTGTAATGTTGAAATTTTACACATTAAATGAAGGCATAGCAGAATAGTTTTGTCAAATGTATGAATTTGGAGATGTGTAAAACAAAATACTGGTTTATTTTGTCCATATACATTTCTTTGAAAGGTTTTCATAATTGTTATATTTTAAATCACGAGTGTGTTCTGCCGACCTTTTTGGAATTTGGAAAGTGGAGACACGTATATAACAAAATATTGTTTTTTTTTTCCATATACCTTTCTTTGAAAGGTTTTCATAATTGTTATATTTTAAATCACAAGAGTGTGTTCTGCCGACCTTTTATATTTCTCAGGAGCCTTTTTGTTCCTCTGTAGTACTTACAAAAATTATTTTTGGCAGGAGTGGAAGTGGTGAGACGATCTCAGTCGGGTAGTACTTCAGGCAGCAGGTCTGCTTCGTCTTCCCCAGTTAAGGAAAACAACGAAAGCTACACACCACGGTAAGTCTAAAGCTGAAGCATGTTGATTCATAGTGGGAGGAATGACAAATGTTTCTCGTTTCATCGTATTCATTGCCGCAGGTCTTTTGCAGGAGAACCATGGGTACCAAGTAGGCAATGGCTCCAGATTGTTTCATTTAAATTGTTTTACATGTTTTATCTGTGTTCATTGGCTGAGCGGGTTAGGGCGTCGTTACTTGTGGCGAAGGTCGAGGTGAGACGGAGAGGGGGGGTCGCTGATTAAATGAAGCGGCCTTGCTGTGGATGTGCTGTGTCTTGCGACACTGCTTCTGACCCAGGGCGGTGGGCAGGGTGCAGGGATGACCCGTCATCCAGGAGGTGCTCAGATGAGAGGGAGGGTGGGAGGGGTGTGGAGTGTATTTACGGATGAAATGGGTGGGAGTGTTTTTATGCCTTTCCCTTTTTGGCTACCTCCCTTGGAAGGGGGAAAAAGCCTTGGTATATGTATGTATGTATGTATGTATCATCTGTGATTTGAAAAAAATGTAGAAAAATAAGAGATAAACCTGTTGCTGTTTGCTGAGAACACTGCACTTGTAGCAGGATCAGAGAAGGGCTGAAGGAAGTTAGTAATGACATTTGGGAAGATGTGTGAAAGAAGGAAGTTGAAAATAAATTTGGGTAAAAATAAAGTAATAAGATGTACAAGTTGAGAAGATGGCAGCAAATTGGAAGTATTAAGGGATAGAGGCTGGAGGAAGTGGATAGCTTTAGATACTTAGGAACAAATGTGGCAGGAAAGGGAGGAGCGGAGGTGGAGATAGAATGTAGATTGAGAGAAGCAAGTAAATGCCTTGGGAGATTAAAAAGTGTATTGAAAAATAGATATTTGAGGATGGATGCTAAGAAGAGATTGTATGAAGGGGTGATTGTACTGACAGTACTGTATGGAACATAAGAGAGTTTAAAAATTTGAGATGAAATGTCTGAGAAGTATGGAAGGGGTTACTAGGCTGTATAAGGTGAGAAATGAGGAGGAGAATTAGAGTGGAAAGGGAGTTGGGAGATAGGGTTGATGAAAGAGTATTGGGATGGTTTGGACACATGGAAAGAATGAATGAAGAAACACAAGTAAAAGAGGTGTGGGAGGCATAGGTAGGAGTGAATATGAGGGGGCTACCAAGGATGAGATGGATGGATGGGGTATAAGGGGCATTGAGAAAGAGGGGGGGGTGTCTCTTGAGGAAGACAAAATAGGGGTGAATGGAGAATGGTTGTGTATGGATGATGCTGTGATGCATGAAAGGGAGTGGGTGGGAGATGGGGAGAGTTTGAGGAGTATGTGTGAATGATATTCTGATGCAGCCCAAAGGGATTTCTCCCCATCTTCTCTGTTTCTGCAAGAGGGGACAGAGAGGGGGGGGGGGTCACTGATTAAATGAAGCATCCTTGCTGTAGCTGTGCTGAGTCTTGCTGCATTACTTCCGACCCAGGGCAGTAGGTGAGATGCAGGGATGGCCTGTCATCCAGGAGGAGCCAAGAAAAGAGGGAGGAAGGGGTGGTAAATGGGAGTAGAGTATATGGGGTTTTATGAGATCAACTTTGGCTACCTCCTTTGTACATACATACATATACCAATGGCTTTTTCCCCCTTACAAGGGAGGTAGCCAAAGTCAAAGGCATGAATCCGCTCCCTTGTAAGAGGGAAAAAGCCCTTGGTAAATGTATGTATGTGTGTGCTTTGACTTGCCATCCAACCCACCCACATCATTTTAAGAGGGAAAATGCATTTACTATGTCTGGTTGCATTGTTTCTGACCTGGGCAGTGGGCAGGGGATAGGATTAGCTCTCCATCCATAGGGAGTTGAGATGAAAGAAATGGATGTGAAATGAACGAGGGGTGTGTGCGTGCCTTGGTCCACCAGCTCCCCAGTGCAGTAAATGGGTTAATTGAAAAAAAAAAACTATTATGAAGCGGCCTTGCTGTGGATGTGCTGTGTCTTGCGACACTGCTTCTGACCCAGGGCGGTGGGCAGGGTGCAGGGATGACCCGTCATCCAGGAGGTGCTCAGATGAGAGGGAGGGTGGGAGGGGTGTGGAGTGTATTTAGGGATGAAATGGGTGGGAGTGTTTTTATGCCTTTCCCTTTTTGGCTACCTCCCTTGGAAGGGGGAAAAAGCCTTGGTATATGTATGTATGTATGTATGAAAAAAAAAAATGCATAGTATGGAATCATTTGGTATTAGCCATTGATGTTGGATGAGGATGACCCTTCTCTGATGAGGTGCTAACATGACGAAGGTCATGTATCTGCATGTAGTGGTCCTACAGGATGGACAGCAAAGCTGATCATTTTCAAAACTCATCAACCCCCTAACATCTCTGAGGGGCTGATACTTTGTCTTCAGACTGTGCCCAGGCCCTCTCTCTGTCAACTTCAGTTATGTTTCTTTAAAATTTTCACACGTGAAGAGCTGACAACCAGTGACTGTTCCCCTCTCCCTACCACTTTCAGCCACTTATATAGAAACAGTCCCACACAAATACAACACAAACAATAGTCTTTCCAGAGAGATTTGTGGGTGTGCCCAAGGCCCATTTTTAGGCACTGGTGCTGAGGAAACAGTTGATTGGATTAAGAGCATGATAATGACAATAGTGTAGTTTTGCATATCTTTTTTTGTCATGCTTCTGACCCGGGGCGGTGGACAGGATGCAGGGATGACCCGTCATCCAGGAGGTGCCAAGATGGGAGGGTGGAGGGGAGTGGAATATATAGGAAATGGAATGGGTGGGAGTGGTTTCTATGCCTTTTTCTTTTTGGCTACCCCCTGTGTAAGGGAGAAAAAACCTTTGGTATATGTATGTATGAATGAAACTGTATGACATTGTTTTATGATATTACAGGTCCCAGCGTTCTGATCGAGATGACGCCCATCCGTTTGTAAATGTTAGTCCTGCTCAGAGCCCTCTTGAACAGAAAGAACAGTTGCCATGCTACTACCCAGCACTCATGGGGTGCCGCTCAGTTGATGAATTTGAGTGCTTGAACAGGTAAGGCAGTTGTCAGCATAGAATTTTGCTATTTACCATACTAAGTGTGCTATGGAAGCATAATTAAGTTGAGTCAAGTACCTGCTTAGAAATGTGATGATGCTCTGTTTGTTCTCATATGGATTTTATTTTCAGAATTGAAGAAGGAACATATGGTGTTGTTTATAGAGCAAGAGAGAAAGCTACCAGTCAAATTGTAGCTCTGAAAAGACTCAAAATGGAGAAGGAGAAGGAAGGTTTTCCCATCACATCCTTGCGGGAAGTCAACACACTCCTCAAGGTGCAGAATCTGTTTAGTCTTTCTTATCCCAAGGTCTCTCTTCCCCCCCCTCTCTCTCTCTCTCTCTCTCTCTCTCTCTCTCTCTCTCTCTCTCTCTCTCTCTCTCTCTCTCTCTCTCTCTCTCTCTCTCTCTCTCTCTCTCTCTCTCTCTCTCTCTCTCTCTCTCTCTCTCTCTCTCTCTCTCTCTCTCTCTCTCTCTCTCTCTCTCTCTCTCTCTCTCTCTCTCTCTCTCTCTCTCTCTCTCTCTCTCTCTCTCTCTCTCCTCTCTCTCCTCTCTCTCTCTCTCTCTCTCTCTCTCTCTCTCTCTCAAACATTTTGATAAAATATACATATGTTTCTTAGATATATATATATTTGTGCTTCCCCAATTGATTGAAAAATTTTTACTCTTCTGTGCAGGGTCAGCATGAAAATATTGTCACCGTGCGGGAGATTGTGGTCGGGAGCAACATGGACAAAATCTATATCGTTATGGATTATGTAGAACATGATCTGAAAAGCCTCATGGAAACCATGAGACAGAAGAAGCAGATGTTCACAATTGGGGAAGTGAAGACCCTGATGATCCAACTCCTGAAGGCAGTTGCTCACCTTCACGATAACTGGATCCTTCATAGAGATCTGAAAACCTCCAACCTCTTGCTTTCGCACCGAGGAATCTTAAAGGTTTGTAGCAGTTTGCTTATGATGTTATTAGTTGTTCGACCATGAAAATTCGTAACCCATTTACCTCAAATATTGTATGGTTAACTACATCCAACTCTTGAGTTAAGTTGTATATTTATGCATGGTCGTTGGAGGTGACCAACATTGGCGTCTTTTTCTCTTGAAATGGGAGTGTGAGCTTAAATTGCTTAGGATTGGAATGATACATACATATTCCAAAGGCTTTTTCCCCCTTACATGGGGGGTAGCCGAAAAGAAAAAGGCATAGACATCACTCCCACCCGTTTCATTTCCCATATATTCCACTCCCCTCCTCCCTCCCTCTTATCTTGGCACCTCCTGGAATGATACTCCCCTCCTCCCTCCACATACACGTAGTTTTCTTACTTGTATATGCCCATGTCATATACATATACATACAAAATTAAAAAAATGTCTGAAACAACATAGAACCCACCCAAGGGGAAATAAAATGAAATAGACCTATCAAGTAGAAAATTAGAATACATACATATACATACATATACATACATACATACATACATATACCAAGGCTTTTTCCCCCTTACCAGGGAGGTAGCCAAAAAGGACAAGGCATAAAATCATTCCCACCCATTCCATCCATACATATACCAAGGTTTTTTCCCCCTTACAAGGGAGGTAGCCAAAAAGGAAAAGGCATAAAATCATTCCCACCCATTCCATCCTTGAATACACTCCACACCCCTCCACCCTCCCTCTTATCTTAGCACCTCCCGGATGATGGGTCATCCCTGCCCTGCACCTTGTCCACTGCCCTGGGTCAGAGGTAGTGTCACAAGACACAGCACATCCACAGCAAGGCCACTTCATTAAATTGGTGACCCCCCCCCCCTCTCCATCCCCCCATGCATAAAAGGAGAAGACGGGGAGAAATCCCTTTGGGCTGCATCAAAATTTGCTCACACACACTACCTCATCCCCCTGCCCATTCCACCTCATGCATCATAACATCCTCCATATACAACCATTCTCCATTCACCCCTGTCTTCTGTCCTCTCCCGTTCTTCCTCAACAGACATTCCCCTCTTCCCCAAAGCCCCCTTCACCCCATCCATCCACTTCATCCTAGGATGTCCCTTCATGTTCACTCCCTCCACATCTGCCTTCCATACCTCTTTTACTAGTCTTTCTTCATTCATTCTTTCCATGTGTCCAAACCATCCTAATACTCTTTCATCAACCCTATCTCCCAACTCCCTTTCCACCCCCATTCTTCTCCTCACCTCCTCATTTCTCACTCTATCTAGCCTAGTAACCCCCAATATACTTCTCAGACACCTCATCTCAAACACATTCAAACTCCTTCTCTCTTCCTCTCTTATGTTCCATGTTTCTGCCCCATACAGTGCTGTTGGCACAATCACTCCTTCATACAGTCTCCTCTTAGCATCCATTCCCAAATGTCTATTCCTTATTACACACTTCAATCCACCAAGGCATTTACTCGCTTCTCTCAATCTATATTCTACTTCCACCTTCACTCCACCTTTTCCTGCCACATTGGCACCCAAGTATCTAATACTATCCACTTCCTCCAGTTGCTCTCCCTTAATGCTCACTTCCAGTCTACTGCCACTTTCACCCCTTGTACATCTCATCACCTTACTTTTACCCACATTTATCTTTAGCTTTCTTCTATCACATACTCTCCCAAACTCTGTCACCAACTTCCTTAGTCCCTCCTCCGATCCTGCCACAAGCGCAGTGTCGTCCTTAAACAGCAGCTGGCTCACCTCCCACTTTTCTCCATTTTCTTTAACCATCTCCAATCCCTGACCCACTACCCTTGCATTTACCTCTCGCACCACCCCATCCATGTATAAGTTGAACAGCCAGGGCGACATAACGCATCCTTGACGAAGTCCCACCTTTACCTCGAACCACTCACTCTCTCCATTTCTAATCCTGACACAAGCTCTACTACATACATACATACATATACCAAGGCTCTTTTTCCCCCTTACCAGGGGGGTAGCCAAAAAGGACAAGGCACAAAAACACTCCCACCCATTTCATCCCCGAAAACACACCACACCCCTCCACCCTCCCTCCCATCTTAGCACCTCCTAGATGGGAGGTAGAGCTTGTAATATACAAGCTCTACTACTCTCATAAAATCTCTTGACAGCTCCTAGAAGCTTTCCTCCTATCCCATATATCTGCATAACCTCCCACAGTGCCTTTCTGTCTACCCTATCGTAAGCCTTTTCCAGATCCATAAAAGCCCAAAAAACATCCTTCCCCTTTCCTATAGCTTTCTCACATATCTGTCTTACCACAAAGATCTGATCTACACAACCTCTACCCATCCTAAATCCACACTGTTCCTCACCAATTACTCCCTCTGTTCCTCTCCTAATCCTCTCAATCAAGATCCTCCCATAAGCCTTCCCAACTACACTTAACAAGCTAATCCCTCTGAAACTACTACATTCACATTTGTCCCCTTTTCCCTTACAAAGTGGAACTATACAGGCACTCCTCCAGTCCTCCGGCACTCTACCCTCTCTCCAGCAAACATTATATAACCTCACCAGCCAGTCCACCATCACTGTACCTCCTTTTTTTTTTAGACATTCTGCATGGCATCCATCCAGATCATGTGCCTTACCTGCTTTCATCATCTTAACTGCCTTCACTTCATCCTTCCTTATTTCTCCTCCATTTTCCTCACTCATCATGGTCATTTTCTTAGCATTTCCCACTGCAACTATCTTTCCCTCCCTATCCTCCCTGCACCTTTTAACTTTTCTTCTCTACTTGGTTCGCCTCCTCTTCCTCTCTTAATTTCTTTCCAAAACATCTTTTTATTACTTTCAAGATTTTGTCATACTCTTACCCCACTTCACATCTGCTCTCCTCTTTGCCTCCTTTACCTTTTGCTTTACTTCTCTTTTCTTTTCTTTGTACCTCTCATATGACTCCCTCGTCCTATTTTGTAACCAATCTGTGAAAGCTCGCTTCTTCTCTTCTACAACCTTCTTTGTTTCCTCATCCCACCATTCACTACCCTTCCTTCTATTTCCTCCTGTCCTTCTTGTTCCACACACCATCCTTGCACACTTTATGACTCCCTCCTTGAACCATCCCCATTCCTCCTCCACACCTAGCTCTACTCTATCCTTCACTCCCTCCCACTCCTTCAGCTTCTTCTTGTACTCCTACTCCTTTTCCTTTTCATTTAAAGAGTTCACTCTAAGCACCTCCCTACCTTTTGTCCCTTTCCTCTTTCTCCATCTATCCTCCACTCTCAACTTACCTTCCACCAAAAAATGATCTGATATTCCCCCACCCTCTCCCCTTAGCACATTTACATCCTTAACTCTTCCTATCATAATCCTATTTACCACTACATAATCCATCAACGCTCTACCGCCCTTCCCTCCACCACCCTCTCCCATGTGTACTTATGCTTGACTTTCTTCCGAAACACTGTATTTGCTATCATCAACTCTCTTTGTAGACACATTTCCACCATCAACTCTCCACTACGATTCTTTCCTGGAACTCCACATTTCCCAACCACTCCATCAATTGGACCATTTCCTACCCTAGCATTAAGGTCTCCCAGTACTATTACATTGACATTTCTTCCTAAATCCTCTATGCACTCATACATACATACATATACCAAGGCTTCTTCCCCCTTCCAAGGGAGGTAGCCAAAAAGGGAAAGGCATAAAAACACTCCCACCCACTCCATCCCTAAATACACTCCACACCCCTCCCACCCTTCCTCTCATCTGAGCACCTCCTGGATGACGGGTCATCCCTGCACCCTGCCCACCGCCCCGGGTCAGAAGCAGTGTCGCAAGACACAGTACATCCACAGCAAGGCCGCTTCATTTAATCGGCGACCCCCCCTCTCCGTCCCCCTTTGCATATAAGGAGAGGACGGGGAGAAATCCCTTCGGGCTGCGTCAAAATTTACTCACACATACTACCCCACCCCCCACCCCCCCGCCCATTCCTCCTCATGCAGTCACAACATCATCCATATACAACCATTCTCCACTCACCTCTGTCTTCCAGACAAATGATAACAAAACAAAAACAAATAAAATAAAATAAAATAAATTATAATCATTACAGCATCTTACTTAGGTATTTATCTAAATGATTCTTAAAGCTTCGAACTGAACTACATTGCACTACCTGTGCAGGAAGTTTATTCCATTCATTAACTACACATTAACAAAAACAAAAAACAAAAACAAAAACAAAAACATTCATTCATTAACTACACATTCATTCATTAACTACACATTAACAAAAACAAAAACAAATAAAATAAAATAAATTATAATCATTACAGCATCTTACTTAGGTATTTATCTAAATGATTCTTAAAGCTTCGAACTGAACTACATTGCACTACCTGTGCAGGAAGTTTATTCCATTCATTAACTACACGGTTGGCAAAGTTTTTTCTACCTACTTCCAAATTGAATCTATTTCCGGACAGTTTGAGACCATTGTTTCTTGTCGGATTCTCATTCAATGTGAAAATTTTGTCACTTTTGATGTCAATTCCCTTTAAAATCTTAAAGACCTGTATCAAGTCACCTCTGAGTCTATGCTTTTTTAGGGAAAACAGATTCATGTGTTTTAGTCGATTTTCGTATGATTTATTTTTGATATTTGGAATCAGTTTTGTGGCTCGCCGTTGTACTTTTTCCAGTCTGTCAATGTCTTTAATGAGATTCGGTGACCATACGGAAACAGCATATTCCAAATGTGGACGAACTAACGATTTATATAGCTTCTTAATGAGTGATGAAATCAAAAGATCGCGCAAGGAGTCCCAGAATCTTATTTGCTTTCTCAGAGGCTGAAATACACTGCTTGGATGATTTGAGGTCGTTACTGATAATTACGCCGAGATCTTTTTCACTATCCACTTTTGTTAACGAATTTCCAAATAACTTGTAATGGTACTTACTGTTATTTTTACCTATGTGCATTACCTTGCATTTACTTGTGTTAAATTTCATTAGCCACTTTTCAGACCATTGCTGTAATTGATCTAAATCTTCTTGAATATCTAATTGGTTTGAGTGATCATTTGCCACTCCGCACAGTTTTGTATCATCAGCAAATTTGGAAACAGTAGATTTTAGTCCATGGTCTATCATTTATATAGACCATGGACTAAAATCTACTCTCATCTGTACCACATCCACGCACATTAAAAGACCCAAACCTTAGAGTGCTGGTCGGAAAACTCCCAGACCCTCTTATGCCTTTACTTTTTCGTTTAGGAATGTCCCCTGTAGGGCTACAAGGAGAAGAATGCCTAGTCCCACTCCCCGTCCCTTTCTTCTCGCCTCTTACGATCCATGTGGAAATACTTGGTGGCAAGTGGTTTGAGGTAAAGGTGGGACTTCATCATGGATGTGTTATGTAGCCCTGGCATTTCAATTTATACATGGATGGGGTGGTGCAGGAGGTAAATGCAAGGGTAGTGGGTCAGGGATTGGAGATGGTTAAATTGAGGAAAGTGGGTGATAAGCCAGTTGTTGTTTGCAGATGAGACTGCTTGTAGCAAGATCAAAGGAGGTATTGAGGAAGTTAGCGACAGTTTGGGAAGGCGTGCGAAAGAAGGAAGTTGAAGATAAATGTGTGTGAAAGTAAGGTGATGAGATGTACAAGGGGAGAAAGTGGTAGCAGACTGGAAGTGAGTATTAAGGTAGACTGGAGGAAGTGGATAGTTTTAGATACTTGGGAGGTGGAGATAGAATGTAGATGTAGGGAAGCAAGTAAATGCCCATGTGGTTTAAAAAGTGTAATGAGAAATAGATATTTGTGAATGGATGCTAAGAAGAGATTGTATGAAGTAGTGATTGTGCTGATAGCACTGCACAGGGTAGAAACATAAAAGAGGAGGAGTTTGAATATGTTTGAGACGAGGTGCCTGAGAAGTATGATAGGGGTTACTAGGCTGGATAGAGTGAGAAATGAGGAGGTGAGGAAAACAGGGGTGGAAAGGGAGTTGTTGTTGTTGTTCCCTAGACTGTCTGTCTGAGCAGTCCCATCTCCCCAAGGAATGCCACAGCCAAAACTGGGTTTTCCCACAAATCCTTTATAGAGTGTATGTGGTGTTGTTTGTGTGCATGATTGTGTATAATGCAGTCTTCCATTATGTGTTGTATGGTATGGGGTGAAGTGTTACATCCTGGGCAGCTGTTCACTATGCGGTCATCCAGCCTGGATGAAGGTCCTGGAGCCGCAGCGTCTACGTCGTGGGACCACCCCCCAACCCCAAGAGTTGGGGGCCAAACGGTGGCAACCAACCCTGGCCACCAGCTCTACGCAGGTGGAAAGGGAGTTGGAAGGTAGGGTTGATGAAAGAGTATTGGGATGGTTTGGACATATGGAAAGAATGAGTGAGGGACTATGTATGAGAAATGAATTGACACAGCCCGAAGGGATTTCTCTCCGTCTTCTCCCTTTCTGCATGAGAGGATGGAGAGGGAGGGGTCGCCAATTTAATGAAGCGGCCTTGTTGTGGATGTGCTGTGTCTTGCAACAATGCTTCTGGCCTAGGGCGTTGGACAAGATGCAGGGATGACCTGTCCTCTAGGAGTTGCCAAGATAAGAGGGTAGATGGGAGTGGAGTATGTAGGGGATGGAATGGGTGGGAGTGGTTTCTATGCCTTTGATTTATGGCTACCTCCCTTGTAAGGGGGAAAAGCCTTTGGTATATGTACGTATGTATGTATGGAGGGAAGTTGAGATATCTGTGGAATAGGATAAAGATAAGGATTGGATGAAAGGATGATGTGGTGTGAAAGCATATTCTTATCTGCTCTAAAAATTTTGAGTGGATATGAAGGGGGTGTCACCATATAATGAAGCAGTGGGGTTAAGTAGATGTATAGAAAAGAAACTTTGAATGATACTGTTGAACAAATCTCACATTACCTATTCTCATTAGTCTTGGGAATTGGATTGACTTGTATATTTACTTTTTGATGAGTTAAACTCCATATGAGGACGGAGGCTTTATTTGTACGACCTTTCACTTATTACAGCTTTTTCAAGTACAAATTGACATACATATGCTTGTACTTGAAAGAGCTGTAATAAGTGAAATGTTGTACAAATAAAGGCTCTGTCCTCATATGGTATTTAACTTGTCAGTCTTGTCGGCAACTGCTACTTTCATGAAAATATTTACTTTTATCTGTTGGCTGTATGTTTTCTTGTATGATAAGAACTATACATGTGATCTTTATTGGCAGGTTGGAGACTTTGGTTTAGCACGAGAATATGGTTCCCCTCTTAAAGGCTACACACCCATTGTGGTTACACTTTGGTATCGAGCACCAGAATTGCTTCTTGGAGCAAAGGTATGTATTAATGGATCAGCAGATTTATTTAGTAATTTGAGAGTAGTCAATGCCACAATTTTATTTATTCTTTTTATCTATTTATTATTATTATCTGTTTATTTCCATGTGTTTTTCCATGGAAAGAATGAGTGAAGAAAGACTAGTAAAAGAGGTATGGAAGGCAAATGTGGAGGGAGTGAACATGAGGGGATGTCCTAGGATGAGGTGGATGGATGGGGTGAAGGGGGCTTTGGGGAAGAGGGGAATGTCTGTTGAGGAAGGACGGGAGAGGACAGAAGACGGGTGAATGGAGAATGGTTGTATATGGATGATGTTGTGATGCATGAGGTGTTAGGGGGGTGAGGTAGTATGTGTGAGCAAAATTTGACGCAGCCCGAAGGGATTTCTTCCCGTCTTCTCCTTTTATGCGAGGGGGGATGGAGAGGGGGTGTCGCCGATTTAATGAAGCGGCCTTGTTGTGGATGTGCTGTGTCTTGCGACACTTCTTCTGACCCAAGGCAGTGGACAAGGTGCAGGGATGACCCGTCATCCAGGAGGTGCTAAGATAAGAGGGAGGGTGGAGGGGTGTGGAGTGTATTCAAGGATAGAATGGGTGGGAATGATTTTATGCCTTTTCCTTTTTGGCTACCTCCCTTGTAAGGGGGAAAAAGCCTTGGTATATGTATGTATGTTTATTTAACCCCTTCCATACGGTGCAGCACACGTAGGCGTCATGGGGAGCGAGTGTATTCGCGAGGCTGCCATTGATTATATTTATTGTAGTCGCCCCTCCATAATGACATTCTTTCTAATTCTTTTGTAATCGCATTTTCTATGGTTATCAAAATTCACGGGTGAAGAGAGAACGATCGATATAAGCGGTGACTATATTTTATGATGCGAGTATTATTACGACACGTCGTACGGCTGGCATTGGCTGCTGCCACCGAGATCTAAGTCCATGACGCCTACGTGTGCGGCACCGTATGGAAGGGGTTAAGCAGATATGTGAGAAAGCTTTAGGAAATGGTAAGGCTGCTTTTTGGGCCTTTATGGATTTGGAAAAAGCTTATGGCATGGTAGACAGGAAGACACTGGGAGGTGTTGCAAGTATATAGGATAGGAGGAAAGCTGTTAAGAGCAGTCAAGATTTTTTACAGAGTAGTAGACCCTGTGTTAGAATTAGATATAGAGTGAGTGAGTGGTTTGAGGTAAAGGTGGGACTTCGCCAGGGATGTCATCACCGTGGCTGTTGAATTTTACAAAGGATTACAAAGGCGGAGCATGCCGACAGGAGACCTTTTGATCCATATTTGAATTTATACATGGATGGGGTGGTGTGAGAGGTAAATGCAAGGGTAATGGACAGGGGATTAGAGATGTAGATTTAGAGAAGCAAGTAGATACCTTTGGGGATTGAAAAGTGTAATGAGAAATAAACATTTGAGAATGGTTAATAAAAGGAGATTGTATGGAAGAGTGATTGTGCTGACATAGTGCATATGGGGCAGAAATATGGAACATAAGAAATGATGAGAGGAAGAGTTTAAATGTGTTGGAGATGAAATGCCTGAGAAATATGTTAGGCTGGATAGAGTAATAAATAAGGAGGTGAGGAGGATAGCAGGGGTGGAAAGGGAGTTGGGAGATAGGGTTGATGAAAGAGTATTGGGATGGTTTGGACACATGGAAAGAATGAGTGAAGAAAGATTAACGAAAGAAGTGTAGAAGGCAGAGGATATGGTGGGTCACAGATTAAATGAAGGGGCCTTGCTGTGTCTTACTGTATTGCTATTGACCCAGGGTAGTGGGCAAGATGCAGGGATGACCCATCATCCAAGAGGAACCAAGAAAAAAGGGAGGGAGGGGTGGTGAATGGGAGTGGAGTATGTAGGGATTAAATGGGTGGAAGTGGGTTTGTGCCTTTGACTTTGGCTACCTCCCTTGTAAGGGGGAAGGGGCCCTTAGTATATTTAAGTACACAAACATACATCTCCAATATTGTTGATGTAATATTCAATTTTGTGTCTTGGCTCCTCCTGTATGTATAATTTTTAATATATCTCTCTGGTACATCTCCAATATTGTTGACGTAATACAATTTTGTGTCAATATATACTGCCCACTAAATTAAAAGCTCATGCTTGTTGATTTTGTCTTCATTTATACAACTAACAAGTCATCTTGTGTTTTCCTCAGGAATATTCAACCCACATTGATGTCTGGTCTGTTGGATGCATTTTTGGTGAATTGCTGGGCATGGAGCCTATGTTTCCTGGTAAAAATGAATTGGATCAACTCAACAAAATATTTAAGGTTAGTAGAGTGGAACTGCTTCGATTGATTATATCTTTGATATATATGTCATATGTTATATATGTTTTGATATATATGTATGTGTATATATGTGTATATATATATATATATGTATGTGTATATATATATATATATATATATATATAATATTATATATTTAATATATATTTATATTTAATATATATTTATATTTAATATATATTTATTTAATATATATTTATATTTAATATATATTTATATTTAATATATATTTATATTTAATATATATTTATATTTAATATATATTTATATTTAATATATATTTATATTTAATATATATTTATATTTAATATATATTTATATTTAATATATATTTATATTTAATATATATTTTATATTTAATATATATTTATATTTAATATATATTTATATTTAATATATATTTATATTTAATATATTTATATTTAATATATATTTATATTTAATATATATTTATATTTAATATATATTTATATTTAATATATATTTATATTTAATATATATTTATATTTAATATATATTTATATTTAATATATATTTATATTTAATATATATTTATATTTAATATATATTTATATTTAATATATATTTATATTTAATATATATATATTTAATATATATTTATATTTATATTTAATATATTTATATTTAATATATATTTATATTTAATATATATTTATATTTAATATATATTTATATTTAATATATATTTATATTTAATATATATTTATATTTAATATATATTTATATTTAATATATATTTATATTTAATATATTATATTTAAATATATATTTATATTTAATATATATTTATATTTAATATATATTTATATTTAATATATTTATATTTAATATATATTTATATTTAATATATATTTATATTTAATATATATTTATATTTAATATATATTTATATTTAATATATATTTATATTTAATATATATTTATATTTAATATATATTTATATTTAATATATATTATTTCTAATATATATTTATATTTAATATATATTTATATTTAATATATATTTATATTTAATATATATTTATATTTAATATATATTTATATTTAATATATATTTATATTTAATATATATTTATATTTAATATATATTTATATTTAATATATATTTATATTTAATATATTTATATTTAATATATATTTATATTTAATATATATTTATATTTAATATATTTTAATATATATTTATATTTAATATATATTTATATTTAATATATATTTATATTTAATATATATTTATATTTAATATATATTATTTCTAATATATATTTATATTTAATATATATTTATATTTAATATATATTTATATTTAATATATATTTATATTTAAATATATATTTATATTTAATATATATTTATATTTAATATATATTTATATTTAATATATATTTATATTAATATATATTTATATTTATATATTTATATTTAATATATATTTATATTTAATATATATTTATATTTAATATATATTTATATTTAATATATATTTATATTTAATATATTTTATATTAATATATATTTATATTTAATATATATTTATATTTAATATATATTTATATTTAATATATATTTATATTTAATATATTTTATATTTAATATATATTTATATTTAATATATATTTATATTTAATATATATTTATATTTATATATATTTATTTAATATATATTTATATTTAATATATATTTATATTTAATATATATTTATATTTAATATATATTTATATTTAATATATATTTATATTTAATATATATTTATATTTAATATATATTTATATTTAATATATATTTATATTTAATATATATTTATATTTAATATATATTTATATTTAATATATATTTATATTTAATATATATTTATATTTAATATATATTTATATTTAATATATATTTATATTTAATATATATTTATATTTAATATATATTTATATTTAATATATATTTATATTTAATATTATATTTATATTTAATATATTTATATTTAATATATATTTATATTTAATATATATTTATATTTAATATATATTTATATTTAATATATTTATATTTAATATATATTTATATTTAATATATATTTATATTTAATATATATTTATATTTAATATATATTTATATTTAATATATATTTATATTTAATATATATTTATATTTAATATATTTATATTTAATATATATTTATATCTATTTAATATATATTTATATTTAATATATATTTATATTTAATATATTTATATTTAATATATATTTATATTTAATATATATTTATATTTTAATATATATTTATATTTAATATATATTTATATTTAATATATATTTATATTTAATATATATTTATATTTAATATATATTTATATTTAATTATATATTTATATTTAATATATATTTATATTTAATATATATTTATATTTAATATATTTATATTTAATATATATTTATATTTAATATATATTTATATTTAATATATATTTATATTTAATATATATTTATATTTAATATATATTTATATTTAATATATATTTATATTTAATATATATTTATATTTAATATATATTTATATTTAATATATATTTATATTTAATATATATTTATATTTAATATATTTATATTTAAAATATATTTATATTTAATATATATTTATATTTAATATATATTTATATTTAATATATATTTATATTTAATATATATTTATATTTAATAATATATTTATATTTAATATATATTTAAATTAATATATATTTATATTTAATATATATTTATATTTAATATATATTTATATTTAATATATATTTATATTTAATATATATATTTAATATATATTTATATTTAATATATATTTATATTTAATATATATTTATATTTATATATATTTATATTTATATATTTATATTTAATATATATTTATATTTAATATATATTTATATTTAATATATATTTATATTTAATATATATTTATATTTAATATATTTATATTTAATATATATTTATATTTAATATATTTAATATATATTTATATTTAATATATATTTATATTTAATATATATTTATATTTAATATATATTTATATTTAATATATATTTATATTTAATATATATTTATATTTAATATATATTTATTTATATTTAATATATATTTATTTATATTTAATATATATTTATATTTAATATATATGTGTATATATATATATATATATATATAGGGAGCTCACTGGCTGAGGGGGTTAGGGTGTCATTACTTGTGGCGAAGGTTGAGGGGATGGCAGTTTGAATCCTGCCACCGACGAAGTTGAACCAAGGGCATGGTTCATTAAATTCCACACTACAAAGTCCTCTGTGAGGGGCACTGTGGTAGCCTTCTGATAAGGAGGAGTTTGTGACATTAAACCATATTGTCATATATTTATATGATTTTCTATATATATTATAGAAGTGTCACAATTATTTGTTTTGCTTACTGCAGGACCTTGGCACACCTAGTGAGAAGATATGGCCAGGGTATCCTCAGCTACCAGTGGTGAAGAAAACACAGTTTGCAGATTATCCATACAATCATTTGAGAGAGCGTTTCAAGTCAAGATTGTCAGACCAGGGCTTCAGTCTTCTTAATAGGTATGATGATTCCCTAAGAATTACGTTGGATTTGCTGATGTTTTGTATTTCACTTGTAATTTTGATTTCAATCAAGATGTAATATTAAACTTGATGAGTTTAATTTTTGCTATGCTATGGCTGCAGCCCATGTCAGCAAAGAAACCCACAGATTGGTCACAGGAGAAATGTGATTAATTTTTGGTCTGTTTTCAACTTAATAACCATGTGATGGCAATCTCAATGTGGTCCTTCCCCAACAATGCTGCCAGCTCAATCCTTGGTACTCCCCCCCCCCCTATCTCTCTGTCTCTCTCCCCCTCTCTCTCTCTCTCTCTCTCACACACACACATACATACATACATACATATGCATATATATGCCCTTTCCTACTTACAAAGGTATTTACCTAGTCAAAGAATGTATCCACCCCATACACACTAGAACCCATCTAATGCCCCACCCATCTCAGCACTCCATGGATGAAGGGTTATCTTTTTCTCCCAACACACTGCTCAGGTCAAAGGCAATGCAGTGAGGCACAGCACTTCCATAGCTGGGCCCAATAGCTCCACCACTTCATTACATAGAAACCCTTCTTCATCTGTTTATAGTCTTCCTCCAATTTTTTGCACTTCCCTGGTTCATAGACATTCTTCATGCATACAAGGCCCCATTCACCTAGTCCATCCACCACATTATTAGTATGCTTCATCATTTGCATCCTCTCCTGGTGGCAGACTTCTGATAATATGTGGTAGGGGTGGAGATGACCCCTCATCCATGAGGTCCTAACGTCAGTCATTCAATCTGTTGCCTCAGGTCTCTCTTGCAGGAGACCCACAGCTCCCATTGAGTGGGCCAATAGGTCACTCAGGGAAGAAATATTGTGTTATCAAGGGATTGTTGGAATGGGGCTGTGTAAAATCTCTCGGTATCTTCTGTGTTGTGGTTGCATGTATCGAAGTTTGATTCTGTGACCAGGCCTATTCTCTGTTAGTACTGTCTGCTATTGAATGGTTGTTGGGTGGGTGTATGTAGGTATAGAAAGGAAAAGGCCTTGTGATGTATTGTGTATGTATTAAATTTGAATATTCAGCAAAGCTATGCTTTTTGCAGATTCCTTACGTACAACCCAATGAAACGTATTACATGTGAGGAGGCCAGAAAACACGATTACTTCCGAGTAGAAGTTCCCCTGCCCATCAGCCCATCCATGTTCCCCACATGGCCTGCCAAGTCCGAGAACCCACATCCCCGAAGCAAGAAGGGCAACGTCACTCCCAAGCCTCCTTCAGGTGGAAAGAATTTCAAGGATCTGGTAAGAATGTGGAGACCTTTGGACCTTTCGAGTTATCTTTGGAAGGAATTGTTCTGGCTATATATAAAGGGCTTTTTTCCCTCTTATAATGGAAAGGAAGGTATGGTGAATGGGAATGGAATATATGGGGATGAAATGGGTGGGAGTGGATTTATGCTTTTGACTTTGGCTGCTTCTCTTGTAAAGGGAAAAAAGCCCTTGGTATATGTATGTATACATTATTAATTAGATAATTTGTTAAGGTTTGACTGAACTTGAATATAAACATGGGTTATTTGGATTGATGTGTTCTTTTTATTTTTTCAGGGTGATGGAGATGATGAAGTTGCAGCAAAAGGGTTCTTTGTAGGTGGATCTCAAGCTGGACCTGGGTTTACTCTTAAGTTTTAATCCCAGATATGCAATAACACAGCTGGGGCTTAAATATTCACCCTGAATAAGCTAAGCAACAATTCCCAGTTGCCCTCTCAACATAAAGAAGAATGAAGTTATGATATGTATTTACACAGGAATGAACAGTGTTTCAGGAGACAAGAATGACCCAATTTGGAAATGGCATAAATGACGAGAGAGAGAGACTCGAGTGAAGGATACCAACCCTTTAGATATAGGAAATAATGCAATAGATTTCTTTAATAAAAAAAATACATCAATTGGTTCTACTTTCAATCCTCCATATTGTATGTTTTTGTTTATAAAGTTATTCTATTCTGTCTTTATTACAAATAAGTGTATCACAACTGAACCCACAAAAAAAGAAAAAAAAAAATCTTGCAAGTAAACATTTGGAAGGTCCTCAGGTCCTCCAACTATCAATGTATCACAAGACGCCTTCTGTAGAAGAGGTGGAGGAGTCAAAGTATAAACCCATCCTACACCCATCTCTTACATACATACATACATATACCAAGGCTTTTTCCCCCTTACAAGGGAGGTAGCCAAAAAGGGAAAGGCATAAAAACACTCCCACCCATTTCATCCCTACATACACTCCACACCCCTCCCACCCTCCCTCTCATCTGAGCACCTCCTGGATGACGGGTCATCCCTGCACCCTGCCCACCGCCCTGGGTCAGAAGCAGTGTTGCAAGACACAGCACATCCACAGCAAGGCCGCTTCATTTAATCGGCGACCCCCCCTCTCCGTCCCCCCTTGCATATAAGGAGAGGACGGGGAGAAAATCCCTTCAGGCTGCGTCAAAATTTACTCACACATACTACCCAGCCCCCCCCCTGCCCATTTCTCCTCATGCAATCACAACATCATCCATATACAACCATTCTCCACTCACCTCTGTCTTCCGTCCTCTCCCTTCCTTCCTCAACAGACATTCCCCTCTTCCCCAAAGCCCCTTCACCCCATCCATCCACCTCATCCTAGGACGTCCCCTCATGTTCACTCCCTCCACATCTGCCTTCCATACCTCTTTTACTAGTCTTTCTTCACTCATTCTTTCCATGTGTCCAAACCATCCTAATATTCTTTCATCAACCCTATCTCCCAAATCCTTTTTCACCCCTGTTCTCCTCCTCACCTCATTTCTCACTCTATCCAGCCTAGTAACCCCCACCATACTTCTCAGACACCTCATCTCAAATACATTCAAATTCCTTCTCTCTTCTTCTCTTATGTTCCACGTTTCTGCCCCATACAGTGCTGTTGGCACAATCACTCCTTCATACAGTCTCCTCTTCGCATCCATTCCCAAATGTCTATTCCTCATTACACTCTTTAATCCACCAAGGCATTTACTCGCTTCTCTCAATCTACATTCTACCTCCACCTTCACTCCACCTTTTCCTGCTACACTTGCACGCACCCAAGTATCTAAAACTATCCACTTCCTCCAGTCGCTCTCCCTTAATGTTCACTTCCAGTCTACTGCCACCTTCACCCCTTGTACATCTCATCACCTTACTTTTACCTACATTTATCTTTAGCTTTCTTCTATCACATACTCTCCCAAACTCTGCCACCAGCTTCCTCAATCCCTCCTCTGACCCTGCCACAAGCGCAGTGTCGTCCGCAAACAACAGCTGGCTCACCTCCCACTTTTCTCCATTTTCTTTAACCATCTCCAATCCCTGACCCACTACCCTAGCATTCACCTCTCGCACCACCCCATCCATGTATAAGTTGAACAGCCAGGGCGACATAACGCATCCTTGACGAAGTCCCACCTTTACCTCAAACCACTCACTCTCTCCATTTCTAATCCTGACACAAGCTCTACTACTCTCATAAAATCTCTTGACAGCTCCTAGAAGCTTTCCTCCTATCCCATAAATCTGCATAACCTCCCACAGTGCCTTTCTGTCTACCCTATCATAAGCCTTTTCCAGATCCATAAAAGCCCAAAAAACATCCTTCCCCTTTCCTATAGCTTTCTCACATATCTGTCTTACCACAAAGATCTGATCTACACAACCTCTACCTTTCCTAAATCCACACTGTTCCTCACCAATTACTCCTTCTGTTCCTCTCCTAATCCTCTCAATTAAGATCCTCCCATAAGCCTTCCCTACTACACTTAACAGGCTAATCCCTCTGAAACTACTACATTCACACTTGTCCCCTTTTCTCTTACCCATCCAAAAACCCATTCACTGTATTGTCCATTTTAACTCTTCATGGATGGATGAAGAGTCCTCCCAATTCCCCACCATTCTGCTCTGGCCAGGGGCGACACAGCACCTCCACAAGAAGGCCCAACAGCCAAAGTTAGTTTGCCCCCATCCACTCAAGAAATATGCAGAGAAAAATCCTTTACACTGCATTATTTCATCCATTTACAACCACTCTCCACTCACACCCATTGTCACGACCCAGATATGGGCCAGGCTAGTTGCGACACAGTTCAGGCAGGATAATCAAGCTCTTCTTTAAAATTAGGCATTATTACACAAAAATAACATGCACAACAAATGGACAGTTATAAAAGATTACTATTTACCAACTAGAGTAGCTGGGTGTGCTCTTGTATGCAGCACATAAGAACAGTTGGAGAAATGGTCTTGATTATGGTGTAGATGACTTGATAAGGAATGTTACCAAAAGAGACAGAATCCAGAATGTTTCCATCAGACAAGAATTAGGAGTGGAAAATATCCTTAAATTCATTGAGAAGGGACAGCTATGATGGTTTGGCCATATAAAAAGAATGAACATCAACAGATGTCCAGGAAAATATTACGAGTGGAGACCTGAAGGAACAAGACCAGTAGGAAGACCCAGAGTGAGGTGGAAGGACAACATTAGTAGAGCAGCGGAAGCCAGGGGAATCTTGAAAATATTGAAAACCAGCATCTATATGAAGACCAGATCAGATGGAGGGACTATATAAAGCAGAACAACTGACGAGCTTTAATGCTTAACAGGAGACTGGTAAGAAGGTAAGAATGAGTCTTGATCATGATTACTTGAAGTCACACTAATGGTCTCTGGAACAAATGGGTAGTTTGAGGTGAAGCATATGTACAATAACTTCTGGTAGTTGGGAACACATGATATGTATGGATATTTCATAGTTGAGAAATAACAGTGTCAAGTTGCACATAGTCCAGCAGCAGTCTGGAGATGTCCAAAACAATTCAGATAAACACAAAGTCTTGGTTGAAAGGACTTGTTTAATGGGATTGTCGTAATCGACAAATATAGAATAATTTCTAAGTAGATTCAGATGAGCCCTGGGTGTCTGCTTCTTTTCCTCTTTGTTCTTTTTGCATTCTGGATCTATTTCTGGTTCTCTTCTCTATTGACTCTCTTCTGTGTCTCTCTCTGGTCTCTAGGGTCACTGCTTTGGCTTGTATGTACCCTTTTATTCACAAGGGCATGACACAGCACAACCACAGGATCCTATTCCCGCTAAGGATGTGACACCCATCATTTACCCCCTTCCTTGCTCAATGTGTTTATTGTATGTATAATAGACAAGGAATGTTAGTTGTGATGGATAAGGCATCGGGTGCAAGAGGGATGTCTGTCAAGCAAGGAAGAGAGTCAGCAAGAGACATGGTATGGATGATAAACTGATGCAGCCTAGAGGGATTTTTGTCTGCTCTGGAAATTCTTGAATAGATGAGGTGGAAGGTAGTTGTATAATGAGACAGTGGGGCTATACCAGGTCCTGTTGTGGTACTCTTGCTGCATTGCCTCTTACCTGTGCAGTGTGTGAGGACAGGAGTGACCATTCATCCAAAAGGAGCTATAATGAATGGAGCAACAAATAGGTTCTATAATGGTGAAGGGTGAACCTATGCTTTGACTTGGTCATGCCTCTTATAAGGTATAGTAGTATGGATAGTATTCAAAGTCTTGATTATTCAAAATTTATTTCACATGAACACAATACATAAACCCAAATAATTTGTGTAAGTTGGTTTGCATGTGTACTGGCTTGCACCATACATGACTTGATAATTTTTACACAGCCTGGATTTCAAAATTATAAGATGCAACAAGGCATAACATGAGCAATGCACTAAGAATTAATCAGTAAGTACTATGGGACTGATGGCATATATGTCAAACTGTAGTCATTGAAATAGAAAGAAGATTAGGGAGTGGTGGGATGAAGCAAGGTAGTTTGTAGAGGCAAGCTTTCACAGATTGGTTACAAAATAGGATGAGAGGTACAAAGAGAAGAGAGGTAAAGGCATAAGATAAAGGAGACAAAGAGGAGAGTAGATGTGAAATGGGGTAAGAGTATGACAAATTTTTTAAAGTAATAAAAAGATGTTTTGGAAAGAAATTAAGATAGGAAGAGGAGGTGAATTAAGTAGAGGGGAAAAGGTAAAAGGTGCAGATGGAGAGATGATAATGGAAGAGGAAGATGGGCAGAGTATTTTAGGGAGTTGCTAAATGTGAAGGAGGATAAGGAGGGAAAGGTAGTTGCAGTAGAAAGCACTAAGAAAATGTGATGACTGAGGAAAATGGAGGAGAAATAAGGAAAGATGAGGTGAAGGCAGTTGTTAAGATGAGAGCAGGTAAGGCACCTGGGTTGGATGAGTGTCACACGCAATGTCTAAGAAAAAGAGGTACAGTGATGGTGGACTGGCTGGTGAGGTTATTTAATGTTTGTTTAAGAAAGGGTAGAGTGCTGGAGGACTGGAGTGCCTGTATAGTTCCACTCTACAAGGGAAAAGGGGACAAGTGTGAGTGTAGTAGTTTCAGGGGGATCAGCTTGTTAAGTGTATTTGGGAAGGCTTATGGGAGAGTCTTGATTGTGAGAATTAGGAGAGGAACAGAGGGAGTAATTGGTGGGGAAGAGTGTGGGTTTAGGACAGGTAGGGGTTGTATGGATGAGATTTTTGTGGGAAAGCTTTAGGAAAAGGTAAGGATGCTTTTTGGGCTTTTATGTATTTGGAAAAGGCTTATGATAGGGTAGACAGGAAGGCAGTGTATTGCAGATACATGATATAGGAGGAAAGCTTTTAAGAGCAGTCAAGAGTTTTTATGATAGCAGTAGAGCTTGTGTTAGGATTAGAAATGGAGAGAGAGTAGTTTGAGGTAAAGGTGGGACTTCATCAGGGATGTGTTATGTTGCCCTGGCTGTTCAATCTATACATGGATGGGGTGGTGCGAGAGGTAAATGCAAGGGTAGTGGGTTAGGGATTGGAGATGGTTAAAGAAGATGGAAAAAGTGTGAGATAAGCCAGTTGTTGTTTGCTGACAACACTGCACTGGTAGCAGAATCAGAGGAGGGATTGAGGAAGCTAGTGAGAGTTTGGGAGGGTGTGTGAAAGAAGTTGAAGATAAATGTGGATAAAAGTAAGGTGATGATATGTACAAGGGAAGAAAGTGGCAGCAGACTGGAAGTGAGTATTAAGGGAGAAAGACTGGAGGAAGTAGATAGTTTTATATAATTAGGTTGTGAATGTGGCGGGAAAGGGAGGAGTGGAGTTGGTGGTAGAATGTAGATTGAGAGAAGCAAGTAAATGCCTTGGAGAATTAAAAAGTGTAATAAGAAATAGATATTTGTGAATGGATGCTAAGAGAAGATTGTATGAAGGAGTGATTGTGCCCACAGTACTGTATGGGGCAGAAACATGGAACATAAGAGAGGAGTTTGAATGTATTTACCTTGTATCTTACGGGAAGGGGAGCTACACTCATGGTGCCCCATCTCTGTATCTCGCCATTTCTAATTTGCTCTTAAATTCTTGTATTCTTTTTGCACATACTATTGTTTTGTCTGTTTCATACATCCACCACTCTGTGGGGTAAGCTTTTTTTTATGTCTCTTCTATAACTGTCCTTTTTGAGTTTCTTTCCATGTCCTCTTGCATTTCTCTTATCACAATTTAGTAAGTCATCTCTATCAAGGATTTCTACATCTTTCATAATTCTGTAGATAGTTGACAAGTCACCTTTCTCTTCTTTGTTCCAGAGTTGGTAGTTCTAGTTTTGACAATCTTTCTTCATATGACATTTGTGATAGTGTTGGGGCCATCTTCATAGTTGCTCTCTGGATTCTCAATTTTCTCTATATTCTTTTTAGTACTAGGTGACCATAGTGTCACTGCATACTCCAATTTGGGCCTTATCAGTGTGACTAATATTTTCTTTACTATTTCTTTATCCAAGTAAAAGCCACTTTTATTGATCTTAAGAAGCTATAGGTTTCACCGACAATTTTGTTTATATGTTTGTCAGGGGACATATCTTTTGTGATGATCACTCCCAGGTCTTTTTCCTATCCCACTTTCATTACTTCTTTTTCACCAATTCTATATTGTCCTGATATCCTTTCTTTACTATTTCCAAATTTCATTATGCTACCTTTCTTTATGTTGAAGTCCACTTCCCACTACTGACTCCATTCCCAGACCCTGTTCAGATCTCTTTGTAGTGGGTCACAGTCTGTTTCAGTACTCACTTTCTTAACAATTTTGCATCATCTGCAAAGAAGTTCATGTAACATTCCACACCCTCATCCATGACATTCACAAAGCAAACATTATTGGAGCCAATACTGATCCGTGTGGAACTTCACTAATTACCTCTTCCTAAGAAGAATTCTTATCTCTGAGCACTATCATTTTTCTTCCATGAAAAAAGTCCTCCATCCATTTCAATAGTTTTCCTTGTATCCCTCCAATGGTTTCCAGTTTTCTTAATAGTCTTTTGTGAGGAACTTTATTAAAAGCTTTTTGTAGACCTAGGAATGCACAATCAGCCCCTATGTCCCTTTCCCGTATTATGTGTAGTAGTCTTGAGTAAAAACAGATAAAATTTGTGGTACATGATCTTCCCTGTCTAAATCTGAATTATCTTAGGATCTTGTTCTCCTCCAGATATTTCATCCATCTACTTTTTATAACTTTTTCAAACATTTTAGCTATCATGTTTGAGATGAGATGCTTGACAAGTATGATAGGGGTTACTAGGCTGGATAGAGCGAGAAACGAGGTGAGGAGGAGAATGGGGATGGAAAGGGAGTTGGGAGATAGGGTTGATGAAAGAATATTTGAATGGTTTAGACACATGGAAAGAATGAGTGAACAAAGTTAGTAAAAGGTGTGGAAGGCAGAGGTGGAAGGAATGAACATGAGGGGGCAACCAAGGATGAGATGGATGGATGGGGTAAAAGGGGCACTGGGAAAGAGGGGAATGTCTGTGGAGGAACGATGGGAGAGGACAGAAGATAGGGGTGAATGGAGAAGTTTTATATGGATGATGCTGTGATGCATAAGGGGGAGTGGGTGGGAGATAAGGAGTGAGGGAGTATGTATGAAAAATAAATTGACACAACCTGAAGGAATTTCTCCCCATCTTCTCCATTTCTGCATAAGGGGTCGCCGACTTAATGAAGTGGCCTTGCTGTGGATGTGCTGTGTCTTGCAACACTGCTTCTGACCCAGGGCAGTGGGAAAGATGTAGGGATGACCCATCATCCAGGAGGAACCAAGAAAAGAGGGAGGGAAGGGGGTGGATGGAAAAATCCTTTGGTATATGTATGTATTATTGCTATGAGTAAAAGAGAACAATACAGCAGTGACTTTATATTCTATAATGTGAATGGTGTGATGCAAATTATATATGGCAACCAATGCTGTGTGGGAATTTGAGTCTTAATGAAGTGGTTAAATGTATTATTTGATGATTTTTACATCATCAACAAGCACCTATGTCAGGGCCTACTGAGGAGGTGCTGTGTCTTGCTACATTGCCCCTGACCCAAACAGTGTGGTAACAAGGGACTGGAATGACTTTTCATCCATGATGTGAACTAAGATGGGAGAGGTGATGAATGTGTTTAGGTTCTGCGTGTGCCTTGATTTGGTCATCCCCCTGGTATATATGTACATTTACGATGCATAATCAAGCTCTGAAATATGTCTTCTTTCAAACACTCATTACACCTGACATTTCTTAAATCATTTTATGATAAGATGTTAATTATTCCAGATTTAATTATTGTTATAAATACATATACTGACTAAGAGCAAGACCTACAATAATTTTCAGGTTAATGCAAATCAACTATATCTTTCATAATGTCACTTCTTACAAATTCTTACATTTATATTTCATAATTTGTATTTTCAGACATCTTCAGCATCCTTCTACAAATAAACATCACTTTGAAGTCATGTCTAGGGTAAGCCAGTACACATGCACCACAAAATAATAATGTGCATGGGCTAAACAACACTAGAGTAAGGAGATAGGAATGCTCTGGAAAACCATTAAGTAAATCAAAATTAAATATATTAATAATGGTGATTCTGGAATGGCTATTTCGACACAGAAGAGGAGAGGGCCTTCACACATAACTTCTGCTAGCACAGCAGTAATTAGAACAAGCTTCAATGGAAGGCATTAGCAATTCGTAAGCAGCAATCACAAATAAGTATAAAGTGAACAGGACAAGAGAGCACATAGTAATGAAAATAAAATAAACAAAAAAATATGAATAAAAAATGTATAAACAATTCCTTGAAAAAAAATAGTTCAAGATGATTTTATACAACAAAATGTAACATATGTCCATAGATAACGACAGTTTGATGATCAGCAATGATTTTCTGAAATGTTGCCAAGACAACTGCCTAACTAAAATCTGTGAATACAAAGAACAAATACTAAAGGATGACTACTTAATATGTTGTACACAAATCACTGATAATGCTGCATCTTGGTGCTACAGAACATTAAACACACATTGCCCACAGTAATATGCTATGTAATCCCTCAAGTGATCTACCATATACAATTCACATAAACATAACAAAACTCAAAAAAGGAGAAGAAAGAAAGGCTGTTGTCTACTCCAAAACAAGTAAGATTATAATACACTTTTATGTATAGACAAAATATGAAGAGCTAGACTTGGCCTAACTAAGGATACCAGCCTCGGGACCAGCCGTCCTATGATGCTCTGTCAACATTGTCATGAAAAATATAAATTTGGGTAGTTATTCAAATATATTCTTTTTACACATATTCACTTGTGATTTATACATAAATGAATCTATATGTACCACTGCAATGCACACAAGACACATGGCTAATATGATGCCTCAGACCTGAGGCACCAACTCCTCTTCGTTCACATGAAAAGCATATTGACAAAACGACAGAAGTACCCGAACGCAGACTATTACATAACAATATAGGTTTCTCCATGCCTGTCTTTCAAAAAATACTCCATAAATATAAATATATCTATTTTAATGTCAAGCTTTTTTTTTTTTATATTAACTCTTATGGGAAGCTCAACAATTGTAAACATTAAGCTGACAGGATACAACATCCCTTTATGAAGCCCTCAAAGTCTCCATACAAGTCATACAGAAAGTACTACTTACAATACAATTAACTTAGATGAGCAGCTATTGGACCTGTATCCCAGACGCAAGTTGTACTGTATAGCTGCATGAAGACATTTGAGCTTACAGGTTTTCATAAGATTTTTATATGCCGGGGTCTTGCATCAATGTGGTTTTTATAAGGCAATTATATACAAGGTAACAACTTCCATTCTCATCAAATAACAAATCATTACATATTCACAGTAAATAGTTAAAATAATACTTCATTTTTGTTCTGTTGCAAGGAATAAGAAAAATGGGATACTAACATAGAAACAGAGAACAGAGAATAACAAAACCTAAGGAAATGAGAATGAGGAAGAAAAGAGGAAACTGGCAAAAAAAAAAGCAAACTTTTTATATTTAACAAGTGATATAGAATACTTAACTAAAAATGAAAAAGACTGAACACCTTATTGACACAGTGGAACCATTGTGAAAAAAAGCAAACTTTTTATATTTAACAAGTGATATAGAATACTTAACTAAAAATGAAAAAGACTGAACACCTTATTGACACAGTGGAACCATTACGAATGCTAACTGGAAGGTTTCAAGTGATGCAAGACAAATACTGTGAGGGGTATTAAGGGATGATCACTGAAGAGAAACAAGTAGTAACACTTTAATAAAATCACAACAGTAAACCTATAGGAACCTCTAACAAGAAATACGAGGTAAAGGGAACATCTCAGGATCTGCATGAGATAGGAAAAGGAATGTAGTCACATTACTTCCTTGCATTTGTATGAAGCTGTAAAACTGGCAAATTTTGATGATGTTTCTGAAAGAATGGTGTGAACAATAAGGAATGTATAATTTGTATGTAATGTTCATCCTGCCTTGAGGCTGTTGAGTATGTTGCAAAGTGCAAGAATAGTAGTGGTCCCCACAAATGTGAGAAAGAGAGTGTAGCAACCAGTAACACTTCTCAACAGCCAAAAGCTTATGAAGAAAACCATTACACAAATGCATCAAAATAAATACAATCAAACTCATAGTACTATTTCCATCTCCACTATGCTGCTTTCACATTTAATACATAGATATCTTGTGATAGAAATAATCAAATAAATTAAGCTGAAGGCGGCCTTTTCCTTCTACGATGTTACCTGACAACTAAACATATAATTGTTCCACAGACCACAAATACAGTTTCCAATATACAAATATTTTTCCCACAAGCAAAAAATGGGATTGGGAGTCAATACAATTACTACCACACAAAATATTCAGAAAAGACTATTTGACAACTTATATGCAAAAAATATATATATACATCTAAAACAATCTTAAATAAGGATTAGGTAACAGATTTATATAACAACTTTTAATATACCTCCTCTCCTTTTGAATCTTAAGACACACACATTGTATATAATTTAAGAATATCATTCAAGTTTATTATGAGTAGCTGGACCACATAATGATAGATAAAGCAAATTATGTCATTGCTATAGAAAGTATGTCTACTTTATCTGTACAACCCTCAATATAATAACTATTGCCTCAAGTTCAATTTACTGGAAACTTACAGCCCCACAATATTCAGCAAAGGTCCTTGGGCACTCCTACAGAGAACTGCATTGCTTATGATGTAGCATAGGACAAGGTGACCCTGAGGTGGGAGGGGTGGATGAGTGTGTTTTGTGTGTTAATGATGTATGTTACTGGTGTATGTGTGTGTGCATTTACACACCCACAGAGGGTGGAGTGCTTGTATAGATCCACTTTACAAGTGAAAACGGGGACAAATATGAGTGAAGTAATTTTGGAGGGATCAGTCTGTTAAATACAGATGGTATAATCATATAGGAAGGTGTTACTTGAGAGGATTGGGGGGAACAGAGGTAGTAATTGGGGAAGAACAGTGCCAGTTTAGGAAAGGAAGAGGATGCATGGGTCAAATTTTCATAGTGAGGCAGATATGCAAGAAATCTTTGGCAAAAGGAAAGGATGATTTTCTGTGCTTTCATGGATCTGTAGAAGGTATATGACAGGGTCAACATTGTGAGATATGTTGCATATATATGGGATAGGGGGAAGGCTGGTGAGAGCAGTCAAATTTTTGTTGAGTTAGTAGCAGAGCTTATGTTAGGGTAGACAAGAGAGCTAGTGGTCTAAAGTGAGGTTTGGGTTGTACCAGGGTTGTGTAATGTCACCAGGGTTGTTCAACGTGTACATGGTTGGGGTAGTACAGAGGTCAATGTGAGGGTGATGGATGGGAGTTAGAAGATAGTAAGTGCAAGTGGAGGATAGTAGGAGGTGAGCCAGCTGTTGCTTGTAAATGACACTACTATTGTGGCTGAGTCAAAGGAGGGTGTAAGACAGCTAGTGGTAGAGTTTGGGAGGGTTTGTAAGAGGAAAGCTGAAAGCAAATGTGGGCCAAAGTAAGAGGAAAGGGTGACAGTAAGTTGAAAACAAGTCTTAAAGAAGAGAAGCTGGAGGAAGTAAAGAGTTTTAAGTACTTAGGGTCAAACACAGCAGGGAATGGAGGAGTGAGGGTGGATCAATCAGTCAATCCATTGCCCTTGATCTCTCATGCTGAAAAAAAGAGGCAGTGTGGGGGTGGAAAGGGAGGGGTTGGTGGTGGTGGTAGTGAAGAAAGGAGGACAGTAGTAACTATTAGTTATCACCTCTCCTTATGTGAAGAAATTGAGAAAGATAATAAAAACTAATAGAATAAGATCCTGGGTCCAATCCAGAAAATAGTGCCAACTCATTTGGGATGCATCTCCAAACAGTGGCACAGCACATGAAATTTCAAAGGCCATCCATCCATATAACAAAGGCTTTTTCCCTCTTATAAGGGAGATAGCCATAATTAAAAGGAATAAACCCACTCCCATCCACCACCCTTTCCTCCCTCTCATTTTAGCTCCTCATGGATGAAAAGTCATCCCCGTACCCGCCCACTGCTGCTTCACTTAATCAGCAACTCCCCCCTCTCTGTCTCCTCGTACAGAAAAACAGAAGATGGGGAAAAAGCCCTTTGGACTGGATCAAAATATCATTCACACACAACCCCTCCCTTCCTTGCATGACATTATTATCTATACACAGCCATTCTCCATTCACCCCAATCTCCTGCCTTCTCCCTTCCTTGCTCAACAGACATCCCTCTCTTGTTCAATGTCCCTTTCATCCCATCCATCCCTCTCATCCTTGGTCAACCCCTTATGTTCACTCCATTGACCTTTTCCTTCCACACCTCTTTTACTAATCTTTCTTCACTCTTTCTTTCCTTGTGTCCAAAACATTCCAATACCCTTTCATCAACCCTATCCTCCATCTTCTTTTCCACCCCTGCCCTCCTCACTCTATCCTACCTTGTAACCCCTACCATACAGCCCAGACATTTAATCTCAAACACATTAAAAATCTTCCTTTCTCTCATAAATTCCATATCTGCCCTATACAGTGCTGTCATCACAATCATCCCTTCATATAACCTCCTCTTTACATCTATTCTCAAATGCTTATTTCTCATTACACTTTTTAATCCTTCAAGGCACTCTTCTTGCTTCTTTCAATCTTCAATTTACCTCCACCTCCACTACTCCCTTCCCTGCCACATGTGACCCAAGTACCTAAAGCTATCCACTTCCTCCAGCCTCTCTCCTTTAAGACTTACTTCCAAATTGCTACCATCCTCTCTCCTTATACATGTCATCACCTTACTTTTACCCTTTTTTCAAAAGCACAAAATGATTTTATGCCTTTCCCTTTTTGGCTACCTCCCTTGTAAGGGGAAAAAGCCTTGGTATATGCATGTACAAAATGAAAAAAGAAAAGAAAAAAGTTATTATATATCATGAATAGCACACCCTACCCATCACACAGTGCTCCATTTAATACAAATGATTATCCATTCATTTAATTTTCAGGGATTCCATTCAGTATAAAAGTTACATGCAGAAACTGGAAAGTAGTGGATGGGATGTAAAGGCCTCAACTACTAGGCCACACTGTTTTGTAAGCGAAGTGAACAATGTCAGACAAAAAGTAGCCAGCACAAGATGGAAATTTGCTAAAAATTCCACCATCTGCCAGCTTTAAATAAAACAATACTTGTGCTTATGGGGTGGGGATGGAGTAATACTGGACTGGTTGAAGGTGCTAATAGGTTAGGTGGCACAGTACTTCCCCTACCCTAGATGATGGCATTTCATGCTACACCATTGACTCCAGATGGAGAAGATCGGGTAGATGAGATCTGAAGAAAAATAGTGGGAAGATGATGATCTCCTTCCACCTCACAGGACCACCACAAGCAGCTACTCATTGTTGGTCCCAACCCTTAACAGAAGAGGCAAGCAACACTCAATTCCTACTGCATCTGTCCCATGCCCTCAACCTTTTTCTGCCTATCTCTGTATCCAACTTTCAATTGACACAGTACAGTGTCATCAAGATGATGATAATTTCATAAAACAATGCAAATCTGTACTTATATGGATCAGCTCTTTGGTTTCAATTCAAATTTGCAATGATGAGAGAATAAGGCAAATAAATGCAAGTGCAAATCTCTATTCCAAAAACCAAGCTAAGATTTGTGGCCAAGTGTTTCTCTCCAGCACCAATAAAATATTCTTTACTGCCCTCAACAAAGAGAACCCTCACTACCCAATATGGATATGATGCATTCAGTCAGTAACCTTTCAACCAATCATAACTATGCATATACTCTTTACTATCAAAAATTTTTTTCTTTCGTTTTTTATTACGATTTCTTAGGTTTTTCATACACTCGTGCTAAGAGTGCTCGAAATATGTTTCCTGGTAATCGCTGATGTTTATTGATGAGCTCCTGCAGTGCTGTCTCCACTCGGACTGCCAGTTCTTCTGCTGTTTCTCCTGGCATGGCCAGCACTGGTTTTCCCAAATGGGTACGCAGCTTGTGTACATGGGAGGAAAAGATATAACTTTAGCTGTCAAATCTCTATTTATTTCTCAGCTAGCCTAGTTTCAGTAAACCCTTAATATGGACAGGGGTTAGATATCTATGACACTGAAGAGTTTAATGTTCTTAGTGAATTATATTTTTGTTACATGAACCAGTTTTTACCAAGTCTATATCTGCATTTTTTAGCAACATACCTTTACAGGAAAGCCACCATATATTGGAGCACAGGGAAGCCGAGTCTTCTCATATATAGTTCTCCAAAGAGCCTGGGGCCATGATACAGTTCTAAAAGCTTCTCGAACATTTTCAGTAAACATTGGTATTACAGGCTGTAAGAAAAAAAAAGAAAAGAATACAGTTACATTTTTCAATACACGAGTCTATGCAGATATGGGAGATAAAGAATTAATTTTCTTAAATGTGGTTGCATAGCTAAGAAAAAGAAGGAGAGGAAAAAAAAGGACTTAACAATAATGGACCAGGATAATGAAAACATTGTTGAGACTATCATAGAACCCTAAGTGCCATTCAGCTACTTGGACTTGTGAAGTAGATCTGCAAGTTTCTTTGCATGTGTGAAGTAACTAGATACAAGGTAAGTTGAGGGATGTCAGTAATTTTAATTTCTAGACCTTTAAATGAAAACCACAGCAGCCAGAAACCTGGTAACAGCCACCTTCTAGACTCAATGACCTCTTAGTTAAGCCATTGGGTCATTGGCCAATGATGGTCACCTACATGTGGTCTTACAGTAAAGACACTGTAAAGGAGTATCTCTACTACTACTACCCATCTTCAAAGGCCTGTAAACTTGTATACATCCTCACTTCTACCTATACATTGATGGTTTGACAACAATTCTCTGAACCAAGAACTACCAATTTCTACCATTTTCCACTCTCTTTCTAAATAAGACAGTGACAAGCCAGTGACTGCTCCCCTTAGTTGAGGAGCCAGCTTGGTTGCTGACAATCTGACCATGTGGCAGATAGTACTGAGTTACATGGTAGCAATAGGACAGCTGCCTCACCTAACCATAACAACTGGAGTGTAAGAGACAGGACCACATGAGCACTGTTCCATTCCTATATACTATAATTAGGTTGACACACACACAGATTCATATCTGTTCAATTTGTCTCCTGTGCTGTGATGAATGAGGGGTGGGAGATGCGGGGTGAGGAAGTATGTATGAGAAAAAAAATTGATGCAGCCCGAAGGGATTTCTCCCCGTCTTCTCTTTTTCTGCATGAGGGGATGGAGAGGAGGGGTTGCCAAATTTCTGAAGCTGCCTTGCTGTGGATGTGCTGTGTCTTGCGACACTGCTTCTGATCCAGGGCAATGGACAGGATGAAGGGATGACCCATCATCCAGGAGGTGCCAAGATGAGAGGGAGGGAGGAGGGTGGAGGGGAGTGGAATATGTAGGGAATGGAATGGGTGGGAGTGGTTTCTATGCCTTTTTCTTTTTGGCTACCCCCCATGTAAGGGGGAAAAACCCTTTGGTATATGTATGTATGTAGAAGGCAGAGGATATGGGGGGGTCACAGATTAAATGAAGGGGCCTTGCTGTGTCTTACTGTATTGCTATTGACCCAGAGGAATGGAATATGTAGGGAATGGAATGGGTGGGGAGTGGTTTCTATGCCTTTTTCTTTTTGGCTACCCCCCATGTAAGGGGGAAAAAGACTTTGGTATATGTATATGTATGTATGGTAAAATATGCATATTCTAAAATCCCATTTCCCATGATTAAGTATATATGGAATACAATGGACAATAGACGTGTATTTCTCAGGGAAGAAAATGGTTAAGAAGAAAGCTGACACTTACTGCTTTTGACTCTACAGCTACTTTGGCATATCCTGTTCTCTTCCCCCACATTAATTGATAGTTGTGGTCGGAAAACTGAGCTTCTCTTACTCCTCCAGGGGAGATGGCAAGGATATGACCCCGTGACAAAGTTTTGACGCATCCACTAACAGTACCTGGGGTCACATGGAAAGCCTCGAGCATCACCTTCCAACCTTTAAAAATAAAATGAATGAATGAATCAATCAATCCACTGACGCAGATCTCTCTTGCAGAAGATCCCCAAGTGAATAAATACAAATCATCAATATCTGTGTTATCCAGAATATATTAAAATTTACCATCAATCTATATAAAACTTATAATAATAGTCTTGTATGTCCTTGTGAAAGCAAGAGCACTTATCATTTTCCAGACTTGGAAACCATAACACATTCACACTTTTCATAAAAAATTTAGTGGGCAGAGATACCAAAATCAGCAGGCAATATGTATTCTCAAAATAAGAGATACTGTAGTTCAGGTGAATTAGTCTTTTGCTGTCAAAGTTTCCATTACAGAGCAATTCTTCAAGCATTGGGTCCAAAAAATGGTTACCTCATTGTAGTGGTCCTGTAAGATGGATGTCTTAAAGAATACCATTTCCCCACCACTCATCTTCAAATCCTAGACCAGGCACAACACCTAAGTCAACTTACATAATCTTTTTTCTTTGTTCCTTCTCCCCTCCCCTCCTCCTCCTCATTATCACCCTCTTACTAGCTGTCGACAAATGATGTAATAATTGTTGCCCCGAGTTTCGCTGATAATCAGCCCTCCCACAAACAAACTTCCTGTTGCACATTCTCTATTGAGGAGGAAAATGAAGAAAAGGATGAGAAGGAGGAGGAGGAGGATAGAGAAGGTGAACAATTGTCAGTAGTTATGTGAAAAAATGGTAAGAAACAGTCAAAGTTGATAATGAAGGAAAGAGCTTGGGCCCATTGCAGAGACTAAGTGCTAGGGACTACACCTCCAAAAGAAAGTCCGGAACTTGAAGGGTTCTGAACACAAGGAGAAGGGAAAGGATTCTCTCTGATATCCAACTTACAGAACCACAAGCAGGTATTCTCTGTTGGGGTCTCATTTGAGAATTATAAAGACAGGAGTGGATAAGGGGAGGGGAAGGAAAGTAGTAGAAATGATGATGACAAATGAAAAATGGGCAAGAATGAAAATTGTCCAGAAATAGATTCATTTTGGAAGTGGG
>NC_134815.1:43088102-43089895 GCF_046742065.1 Oratosquilla oratoria | reverse complement strand
AATAAAGTCAATTACTCAGAGTGGATAAGCTGAAAGAACTAAAGAAGGAGAATCAAAACCTAACTAAAGAAATAGTAGAATTAAAAAGACAGTTAAGAGAAGTAAAGGAAGAGAATGAGGAATTGAAGAGGAGTAATAAAAAGAATAAAGAGTCCATAATATAAGAGGTAAGTGGTTGGAAAAAGTACAAGAAAACAATAAAATTGAATTTAGAGGTATAGTGGAACAGCAAATGAAAGAACAAACTGAAGACACAGTTATTAAAGTGATGAGGGAGAAGGAGAATATAGTAAGAGACTTAGCAGATAAAAAGAAATGTATAATTATATAAGGGATGGAAGAGAAGTATAATCTAAATAGGACTACAAGAATAAAAGAGGAAAAGGAAAAAGTAAATAACATATTAGAAGTAGTTCAATGATATGAACCAAAAATAGGGAAACAAATAGAAGAAATGTATAGGCTCGGGAAATACAATACAGATAAGATCAGACCAATTAAGGTTAAATTCAGGTCACAAACGACAGCAGAGAATATCTTAGCAAAAACAGAGAAACTAGCAGACAGTGAGCAATATAAAAAGATATGGATAAAAAGAGAAATGGATAAAGAGGAAAGAGAGGTAAAGAAAAAAAAATAGAAGCTAAGGAAAAAACGAGAAAAGAACAGAGTCAGACAAAGAGAAATTCTATTGGAGAGTAGTGAATATGAAAGTGAGGAAATGGTTTATAGCAGAGGAAAACAGAAAATTAAAAGTGTCTTACACAAATATAGATGGCTTGATAACAGGCTTGAACGAACTGAATGATTACCCGAAGGAAAAAGAACCAGACATAATGGGAATTGTAGAGACAACGTTGAAAAGTCCACTACCACCCAACAGTGTAGGATATGGTGCATATAATTATTGGATTAGAAACAAAGAGGTAAAACAAGGGGGTGGATTTATGTTCTTGACTAAGAAGGATATAAATATGAGGAATGTCACATATGGAAAGAATAGAGTAAAGATGATTATGATGGAAGTGAAGGACAGGGATGGGAAGAGCATGAAGTTTGTAGTAAATTATGAGCCTCCTATAACAGCCTCGTGGGAAGAGAGAAAACATAAAAATATGTTAGAAGACACAATGATAACACTAAAATAATGGAAGATGGAGGAAGAATAGTTATAATGGGTGACTTTAATTGTAAAGAAATCTGCTGGGAAGAGATGACAGTGAAGGGTGGAGACGACCTATGGGGAAATGTACTACTTGATATGATTATAGAACATACAATGACACAATGGATACAAGAGAATACTAGGTATAGAAATGAGGAAGAACAATCGAGACTGGACCTAATAATCACATAGACCGGTCTCTCTTACAAATACGATGGCTAAAATCTGTGAAAGAATTATCAAAACTAGATGGGTAAGGCATTTGGAAAAAAAAAAAAAAATGTACTAAATCCAAGGCAATGTGGATTTAGACAAGGACGATCATGCGTCACAAACTTAACGTGTCTCTATTCAATGCTAATAGATACAATACAAGAAAGAGATGGATGGGCTGATTGTGCATTTCTAGACCTGAAAAAAGCTTTTGGTAAGGTGCCACATAAGAGGTTGCTAAAGAAATTAGAAACTGCAGGAGGAATGCAGGACAAACTGCTGAAGTGGATGGAAGACGTCCTGCATGAAAGAAAAATGAGAGTGGTGATAAGCGACAAAAACTCTAATTGGGATGAAGTGATAAGAGGAGCTCCACAAGGAACAGTTCTGGCCCCCAATAATGTTTGCTATATAT
>NC_134815.1:43070602-43083102 GCF_046742065.1 Oratosquilla oratoria | reverse complement strand
GTAGAATCTCAGTGTAGGAATTGTATGGTGTCGTTCAACATGATTACTCGTGTGGATAGAGTGAATGAAAGTCAAGGCTACGTGGTATTTGGTATTATTAAGTAAGTTAATTTCAACCAACGCAAGTAACTTACTCCTTCTCACTGACCTTAGGTCGTAGGCCTGCCGTGTCTCTTCCACGAGCTAACAGAGGTACCACGTCTAACCTAGCTACGTAAGACATAGTTATATAGTATATACAGTTACATTGTGAACATGGATGCATATAGGGCATCTATATATTAAGATGTTACAGGAAAATATAGGACTGGATACGGGTAGAATATATATATAGGTATACATAGTTATACAGTGTATCATATGATATGGCATCGACGTATTGGCGTATGTTGCTTGCTGCGCCAGAGAATGCGCGTAGGTACCTACGTTACATTACATTGCATTATATTACAACCGGTACAGTTGTTTGCTTGTATAGAAATGCAAGTTGTCCAAGTATTGATTGAGCGCGGATCTAGGACTCAACGCCTCATTCTAGAAATAAAATCCGTCAAAACCTGTCACCATAGTTTAGTTTTCCAGCATCCAACGAAAATTTTCACCGTCATCATAAGAAATGCAACTCTAACCTCGAAGTTAATTTTCGTTATGCCCATAACAGAAAGCGTGTTTGAAAAAAGAGGGTTTTGAAGAAAACGTAAATTATAAGGGGTGACAATAAAAATTGGGAATTTCGAAATAAATGCACCATATTTTTGTTAGTAAATTAGACTTTTTTTTTTTGTATAAATGTAAATTGATTCTTACCTAAACAGTGAGCATAGTACAAGGATGGCCCTTCATCAACAAGGAGTTAGTATAAAACTGGGTAAACAAACGGGTGTTTGGTGGGTGTGGGATGGTGTGAAGCGGCTCTGGACTAATGTAATGCAGTATAATGTAATGTGATATAATGCTTAATTTATATCCGAGTATTTAACCATGCACATCATTCTGCACAGCAAGCACTCATACGCCAATGCGTCGGTGTCACATATAATGTATTACTATGTATACCTATACACATATTCTATCCGTATCCAGTCCTATCTTTTCCTGTACCATCTTAGCATGTAGATGCTCTATATATGTATCCATGTCCATTGTATAATCCTGCATATACTATAATATATCTGTATGCCTAGGCAGACATGTCCGCAGGCTTACGCCCTGAGCGTCAGAAGCAGCTTGCTCAGAGTCCTGTGGGTCATTGTACAGGTGTTAGACTAGTTTAATAACACAACAATAACACGTAACCCTGCGTTTCATTTAATCTTATTACCACGTACGACCTTTAATGGGGACCTCACCATAACAGGTGAAATGCGGGTGCATGCCTTGACTGGTAACCTCCTTTATACAAGGTAAAAGGCCATTTGGTATATGTATGTACATATGTACTGTATTTTACCCAATTGTAATATACAGGAAAGGAGCAACACTTCTATTTTTGTATGTATGTGATTCACCATGGTCTTTGGATCACGTGTTGGACTTGTGATCGACAGCTATTTTCCTTCCGGAAATGTATGTACTTGTATGTATGCATATATATATATATATATATATATATATATATATATATATATATATATATATATATATATATTATATATATATATATATATATATATATATATATATATATATACATACATACATATATGTACTCCTCCATTCAATAAGCAATGAGAAAATGTCAGGCGAGACATTAAATATGATTTGATCAAAATACTACTTCATGGTGAAGTACACATACATATATTCTATAAAATGACTAACTGGCAACTTTCTATATTTGTAGGTCTGAGTGCAGCGGTGAACATGGTGGAACCAGTCTGATTCGGTTTGCCGATCTGTGAACACTTGTCAAGATGCAGGGAAACATGGAGCAACGTTACGCCATCAAATTTTGCGTTAAACTTAAGAAAACAAAACAACAAGCTTATGGAATGTTAAAGGAGGCCTATGGGGATGAACAGATGAGCCTAGTAAGTTTCTTACCAAGGTGGATGAGCCCAACCCGGTGAAGCTCAGGGGCTGCATCGCTCTCCAAGGAACAGACCGGTGGCTCTGCAGTAATCAGTCAAGACTGAAGTCGTAGATTTTTTTTTTTCTTCTTTCGTGATTTACCCCTCTAAGGTTTTGAAACTAGGGCTGTTTTTTATATTTGTATTAGAAAGTAGGTAGAGACAATATGTACAAAGTATTTGGTTGATATTGTTTTAGATTTTTGGACATTCAAATGTGTAAACCTGGACTTTGTTCACTGATACTAAAAAATATGTGATTTGCCCCCCAAAAATCTATACCGAGACTAAGGTCGATATAGTATTGTAAGATTTTTGGATTGTGGCGAAATATTTCGAAAACCAAACCCGAACTCTGTCTTTGCTCTACTCATGTCTTACTTTGTTTCGTTATTGTTTCCATTAATTCAATGTGAAATAAAACAAATGAAGTCTATGATTATAAAGCCATTTTGACTTCTAAACTAATTAGGTACATAGTAACAATGAATTAAAATTATGTGTGGCGTCAATAAATGAATTTAAACAATGATAGAGGTATGTAACATTTGACATAATATTGTGCAATGTATGTGCAATATTTGAACACGATAGACAAGTTTTGTTGCAGTATGCTAGATGGTGGACGTTTACTAAAGAAACAACTGAATTTGGTTATCAACATTGTAGAAATTTTTGAGTGCTGTGAGAAACTAGCTTAGGTGCATAGATTTGTTTTGTTTTAGGCAGGACAATATTATTTATGTCTGCCATCGTTCTAGAGTGGTTAAAAAATGATTGACTCGTTTCATTGTTCAAGAAGAGTTCCTTCCTCAGGTGTTGCCTCTCCTCAATCACGAAGAAATACATCAAATCCTACAGTCCTTATTTACAATAAATTTTGTGGTTTGTTAATCAGCCTTTTTAATCTCTTTCCAAACAAAAACTCGTTCATCGACAATATATTACATATAGGCTCGTCGACATGGTATTCTGAGATTGCCTCCTGTTATCACAGTTGTTTGTGTTGAATAAACTTTTCAACCTGTAGACACCACCTACCTAAAACCTTATCTAGAGGCTTAGTATGCATGACCTTATACGCCATCTAGAATGGATCTGGCATTGAAACAATCAACATTGTTGACCTTGATATACTGATTCAATACCACTGTTCCCGTTTTGTAAAAGAAAACACCACAATCTGAAAACGAAGCTTTTATCATCCCTGGTGCGACGTTTCGTTCATTAAAGCTTCACAAAATGTATTTATCAGCCTTTGCTAATTTTGAGCACCACTGTTCTTCCTATATGGCTCCACCAATACCACCAATACTACCCCTATAATGCGAAATAGTATTGATCGCGGAGGGGTGCCGCTGAAGAACCTATCTTTTCCTCTTCACTTCGCCTGGACTGCTGCCGAAGGCTCCAGCGAAGTCGTGTTTTCTTCGGACGGTTCGATGATCGGGTTTAGCGACGACGACTTCTTCTTGAAGGGGATAATGTCGGCGCCGGCGGCCGTCTCTGCCAGGTTCTGTTTGTTGGTCTCGGTGAGGAAGAGGACCGAGAGAGCCGCAAAACAGGAGACGGTGCCGAACATGATCGAAGGAACGGTTGGGTTGTTTTCACCCTGAAACCAAAATGGTGGGGTAATTTCTTTTCTATATATAGAAAAAAAAAGACAAGAAGGAACAGTAGTATGGTGTAACAATACAACTTCGTGTTGTGTGGTGCGGTGTGGTGAGGGAGGGAGGCGAACAGATAACTTGATGTGAATTAGCGCTGGGATGCGAAAACTTATGTCGCGCTGCCATAGGTCAAATAACCCTCGTCTTTTGTGACACTCCTACGGCTCAGAGCTACGTATAGTTCATCGTAAAACTAGAGACTAGTTTCCATTCATGAAGGAGTGTTAAATCACTTCTACCACCACCCTACCCTTGTGACAAAAGAACTCACGATCAGGTCGTTGATGAAGGGCGTGATGATGCTGCCGCAGCGAGCCATGATGCTCGAAGTTCCTACAGCCACGGTGCGGGTGCCCGTCTGGTAGAGTTCGGCCGTGAAGAGGTAGACGACCTGGAAGGCCGCCGTGATGGCGAACTTCCCGGCAAGGGACAACGCTGCCGCCCAGCCGATGTTATCTGTCAGGGGAGACGAAGAAGAGTGAACTATGATGCCTAGAGAGTCGATACAACCAGCCTTTAACCCTTTCTGTGTCAAGTGGCACATTCTCTTTTGGGTTATGATTGACGCCAAGGTATTTTAGTCATCTCCATACCACCCTCTTGCAAGCAATGGGGTTATAGGTTATTTCCAAGTATAAAGAAAACAAAAACGAATTGATTGTCATTACTATTGAGTCATAAAAACATGAGATACAGTTGTAGTCAACTGTATATGATGAGAACGAAATGTTTAATGAATGACTAATTGACTATCTAATGGCACATACAAACAATGAAGAAATTTCAATCCACAGAACTCAGGACGCCTTAGATAGAGTCCGAGTCCTTGAGGTCAATGGCTAAAGTGTATCGCACTTCACCTGTTTGCTGTTCATAGGAAATCTAAGACGAATAAAATCGTCTATCGGCAGCTAGAGAAAAGTCTAAGTGATATGATATGGTTTAACGTCACAAACTCCTCCATTTCGGAGGGCTAGGACAGTACCCCTGGCAGAGGACTTTCTAGCGAGGAATTTAGTTATCCATGCCCTTGGTCCAAATTCGCCGGTAGAAGGATTCGAACCATCATCTCCGCGACCTTTGCCGCAAGTAACGGCGCCCTAACCCACTCAGCCAGCAGGCTTGTAATAGATGTCAAAGAATTAATAAATAACTATTGAATAATGGAAAAGACCGTGAGATGTGGGATTAAGGTATCAAGGTATACTTGTATTCTATTTGTTTTAACTCACCGATGTTTTATTTTAACAATGTTGGTGAACAGTTGCTCCATAATACTCACTTTCTAATGAACTACAAATTTTTACATCTTTGTTTATTTATCAAAATATATATTATTGGCTTATTTATATATTTACTTGTGCATTTGTTTATTTATTGACTTATTTATATATTCCATTTAGTCATTCATCTATTTATTTCAACAAGATCGTTATTTGAACAGCTACGACAGTTTTTGTTCGCTGATAAATCTCCGCGGAAGGAAGATGTGAAAGACTGCAATTTAAAGTAAACAAAACCGATTACAGGGGTGACTATAAGGAGTCTATGGCTAAGGATAGATTTTAAACAAAAATGCAGGGCGGGGGAGGTAGATTGAAGATTCTATTTTACTCTGAGTCTAAAATTCCTTAACTTAATCGTCAACGAAACCTAAGAATATTAACGGACAATGTAACGTTTACGATGACCATTTTGAACATCAAATATTGTTGGCTACACCACGTGGTAAAACTGTTTGAATCTGGTGTGACTGGATCTACTGGATGACGTAAGCTAATCATCAGAAAGAAACTCCTACATTGGCGCCCGAGTAAATAAATAGAATAAAATAAATGGATTATAAAAATAATAAAACAAATTAATAAATATATAAATAAATAAGTAAATAAAGAAATTATCAAATGAATAAATGAATAAATGAATAAATGAATAAATGAATAAATGAATAAATGAATAAATGAATAAATGAATAAATGAATAAGTAAATGGAAAAATGAATAAATGAATAAGTAAATGAGTAAATGAGTAAAAAAGTAAACGAGTAAATGGATAAATGGATAAATGGATAAATGGATAAATGAATAAATGAATAAATGAATAAATGAATAAATGAATAAATGAATACATAAGTAGATAAACAAACAAACAAATAGACAAGTAAATGAATAAATAAATTAACTAATTAATGACCAAACATATGTAAATATAAACAAATAAACAAAAACAAAAAAATCCTTGAAAGACTTACCTTTTGCTCCGAGGGAGCCGAAGATGGCGATGGCGCAGAGGGAGTAGAGTCCAATGAGCGTCTTCTTGCGGCCAGCAAGGGCCGTGGCCGGCCACAGCATAAGGTATGACGGGATCTCCAGCAGACCCGAAAAGAAGGTGTACCAATACGTGTTCGCCCTTTGGGGGAAAATTTGTTAAAAAGTACAAATTAATAAAAAAAATAAAAATAAATGTGTAAATTATCTCACAATGATAACAGTAGCAAGAAGAAAAAGAAAAAGAAAAAAAGAAAGAAAAAAGAAAGAAAAAAAAAGAAAAAAGGAAAAGAAGAAAGGAAGATAAGAAAAAAGAAAAAGAAAAGAAAAAAGAAAAAAAAAGAAAAAGGAAAAACAATGACAAATAGAATAAAAAGAAAAAAGAAGAAAAAAGAAAAGAAAAAAGAAAAGAAAAAAAAAGAAAAGAAAAGAGAAAAGAAGGAAAAATAAAGAAGAAAAAAGAAAAAAGAAGAAAAAGAAGAAGAAAAAGAAGAGGAAGAAAAAGAAGAAGAAGAAAAAGAAGAGGAAGAAAAAGAAGAAGAAGAAAAAGAAGAGGAAGAAAAAGAAGAAAAAGAAAAAGAAGAAAAAGAAGAAGAAAAAGAAGAAAAAGAAGAAGAAAAAGAAGAAGAAAAAAGAAGAAGAAAAAGAAGAGGAAGAAGAGGAAAAAGAAAAAAAGAAGAAGAAAAAGAAGAAAAAAGAAGAAGAAAAAAAGAAGAAGAAGAAAAAGAAGACGAACAAAAAGAAGAACAAAAAGAAGAAGAACAAAAAGAAGAAGAAACAGAAGAAGAAGAAAAAGAAGAAGAAGAAGAAGAAACAGAAGAAGAAGAAAAAGAAGAAGAAAAAGAAGAAGAAGAAAAAGAAGAAGAAAAAGAAGAAGAAGAAGAAAAAGAAAAAGAAGAAAAAGAAAAAGAAGAAAAAGAAGAAGAAAAAGAAGAAGAAAAAGAAGAAGAAAAAGAAGAAAAAGAAGAAGAAGAAGAAGAAGAAGAAGAAGAAGAAGAAGAAGAAGAAGAAGAAGAAGAAAAAGAAGAAGAGGAAGAAGAAAAAGAAGAAGAAAAAGAAGAAGAAAAAGAAAAAGAAGAAAAAGAAGAAGAAAAAGAAGAAGACATACATACATATACCAAGGCTTTTTCCCCCTTACATGGGAGGTAGGCAAAAAGGGAAAGGCATAAAATCATTTCCACCCATTTCATCCCTGAATACACTCCACACCCCTCCACCCTCCCTCTTATCTGAGCACCTCCTGGATGACGGGTCATCCCTGCACCTTGTCCACTGCCCTGGGTCAGAAGCAGTGTCGCAAGACACAGCACATCCACAGCAAGGCCGCTTCATTAAATTGGCGACCCCCCCTCTCCGTCCCCCCATTGCATAAAAGGAGAGGACGGGGAGAAATCCCTTCGGGCTGCGTCAAATTTTGCTCACACATACTACCTCACCCCCCATCCCCCCGCCCATTCCACCTCATGCAATCGCAACATCATCCATATACAACCATTCTCCATTCACCCCTGTCTTCTGTCCTCTCCCTTCCTTCCTCAACAGACATTCCCCTCTTCCCCAAAACCCCCTTCACCCCATCCATTCATTTCATCCTAGGACGTCCCCTCATGATACCTCCCTCCAAATCTGCCTTCCAGAAGAAGAAAAAGAAGAAAAAGAAGAAGAAGAAAAAGAAGAAGAAGAAAAAGAAGAAGAAAAAGAAGAAGAAGAAAAAGAAGAAGAAGAAAAAGAAGAAAAAAGAAGAAAAAGAAGAAGAAAAAGAAGAAGAAGAAAAAGAAGAAAAAGAAGAAAAAGAAGAAGAAGAAGAAGAAAAAGAAGAAGAAAAAGAAGAAGAAAAAGAAGAAAAAGAAGAAGAAGAAAAAGAAGAAGAAGAAAAAGAAGAAGAAGAAAAAGAAGAAGAAGAAAAAGAAGAAGAAAAAGAAGAAGAAAAAGAAGAAAAAGAAGAAGAAAAAGAAGAAAAAGAAGAAGAAAAAGAAAAGAAGAAAAAGAAGAAGAAAAAGAAAAGAAGAAAAAGAAGAAGAAAAAGAAGAAGAAAAAGAAGAAGAAGAAAAAGAAGAAGAAAAAGAAGAAGAAAAAGAAGAAGAAAAAGAAGAAGAAAAAGAAGAAGAAGAAGAAAAAGAAGAAGAAAAAGAAGAAGAAAAAGAAAAAGAAGAAAAAGAAGAAAAAAAAAAAAAAAAAAGAAGAAAAAGAAGAAGAAAAAGAAGAAGAAAAAGAAGAAGAAAAAGAAGAAGAAGAAGAATAGCCTCGCTAGAAGCCTCACCCAATATTGAAGGAATTGAGGGCGACGCCGTAATACACGAAGGAGACGCTGAACCAGCAGAAGAAGACGATGAGGGTTTGGAAGGCGACGCTGACGCTGCTGAAGAGCTCCAGGAAGAGACTGCCGCCAGACTTGACCACGTCCATCCGCGATTTCTTTTTCTCTTCGTCTACCTTCTCTTCGGGGGCGTCCTTAAACAAAAAGTAAATAAAAATTAATAGTAAAAGATAAAATAAAGAATATATATTTTCGGCATGTAACAGATCTTGGAATCGTTTTCTTATCCCCTTGGTCACGTCATTAATTCTGAACATTTCTCGACGATCAGGACAATATACGAAACGCGTTAACACACAGCTGCACGTCGAACTGACACGGATCGACGTCTGCATGAATGATGTTACATTTGCCAAGTCTTTGTTTGTTCACGTGTCAAGTTCTGAAGATCCTATCTGCCTCATTACCGCAGTTCTTCTTCGTATTTATAGACAGTTGTCGTTTGATTCTGTCCGGTAACAGACAATTTCATTCAGTTATTTGGCATTCTTTTGATGCTCAAAGGGTTTGGTCTTCTTTGGCAGTGAAGAGATTAGAGGAATTCTTCTTCTTTCCTTAGCACTGTGGTGAAAACAGCATTATCATGCACACCATTACACATTAACGGTAGCACCAGCTGAGTGCTAGAAGTTGTGCATTATATATATATAAAGTCATTTTTCACAGTATTGGAACACAGGAATTTAAGGTCTGAATCCCTGTTGTTCCTCGAGTTCCGCATCAGGTGAAGCGAATCGTCCGGCACTAGCTAGAATAAATATTCTCAAGACCAACATGGACAGAAATGGGTTAGGTTCCACGCCGTACCTGTCCATTTCCTAGAGAATGAAGTCACTGGGACGTACAGCTACACAGAAAACTATCGTTAGTAGGGGTGTCGAAACATTCGCGAATGAACATAACCTTATGATACCGAAGGGTTGGTATTTCTGGGGTTCGAATTGTTCGAATTCCTTCTGAATGAATATGAATCGAATAATAGTTCCGGAGTTCATATGGATTCACTATGACATGATAATCTTATTTCCGATGGAGACTTCAACTTGTCTCAAATAGTTTCGTTGTTTTGTGTCAAAATGATTAGCGTGATTTACTAACGATAGTTTTCTGTGCAGCTGTACGTTTACTGACGAATACTGAAAGTGGGACTACGCGTCACACACTGCATTAGCTATGGAATCATTCATTTTTTTTTTTTCAAGTCATGGTGACACCTGCCTCGAAGATAATTCCTACAGTCCTTGGGAGATAAGTCGACAGATGCACATCAGACAATAGTGCAGCTCATCAATGTTCAGATACTGAATCTGCCGCTACCGTAGCTAATGTTTCGACAGCGACTGCAATTGTCGCCTCTGCAGCCACGCCAGTATTTATAGACTAAGCATGATTACTATTGGTTGATGAGTAAAACGGCTATTCAGTACTACCTCATGTCCCCTATTCCTTTCCCTCTTCCTCCCATTCTTACTACTCTGAATGTACCAATTACTATCAGTATTTCACCAAGTATTGTTGCTACGGTACTAATCTTTGATAACAATTACAGCTATCAACAACACACCAAGTATCGTTTCTATTTGAGAAACATCTTACTTTGACGATAACTACCAGTAAGATTTTGCCGGTTTGAAGACTCTTGGACAACTTACCTTTTCTTTAATTCTTTTCATGATAGAAAATATTTTCTCGTCGGCGGGTAGGACGCGATTGTTCATGGCAGCGGCTTTCTTCAACACATCAAGAGCTTCCTGGAAACGTCCCTTAAGCACCAGCCATCGGGGGGACTCCGGAAGCATCCTATGGGGCATGAGAAGAGTCCTTCAGTATGTATCCTCTACATAGTTCAGTTCGAAGCTTTAAGAATCATTTAGATAAACGCCTAAGCAAGATGCTGTAATCATTATGATTTATTTTATATTATTTGTTTTTGTTTTGTTATCATTTGTCTGTTTGATTCTCATTTATTATTAGTTATATGTAAATTTATCATTATTGACTATTTACCTGTTTGTTTATTATTTAACTATACCTATGCATTTATTTACGTATTTTATTTATCATTTACATTATTATATTTTCTATTTATTCATTTATTATAATTATGATTTTTTTCGCATCCGACCTAGATATGGACCAAAAAGTCTCCTGTCAGCATGCTCCGCCTTTGTAATCTTTTGTATAATGTTCCTCTATTTAATCATGAGAGGCGAGATACGGATAGAGGATATCTTAAGAAAACCAAACTGTACAAGAAGCTGCAGTTCCAAAAGTCGTCCCAGTAGATCCTGGCACCAATTGACGTAGAATTTACTCCAAAACGACATAATGCGCATGGATAACTATCCATCATCTCAACCAAAGTATAGACGAGCAATCCACTATAACAAAAAGTTAAATCATTCACGCACCAAGCCAATAACAAAGGACAATATTTACTTTTTTCGGATATCTATACTTAGACTGATTTAGCTGTCATAACTACTACTCATGTTCAATAAAAGACACTGTATCATAACATTGCCCCTATGCTCAATGAAGTTTTTATCATAGAGAGAGAAAATAGATATAAAGAGAGACAAAAAAAAAGAGAGAAAAATAACAAAGAAAAACAGCAGGAGGCAAAATGAGATACGTGAGGAAATATGTAAGAGTGCCAAACGGTTCAGTGTTCACAAGTTTTCTAGGGCTGAAGAACAAGTGCATATGCAGACAGGCATTGTGAAGATCATGCTACAATTCGTCCCCTTTCTCCTCCTCCTCCTCCTTACCTTCGTCTTCTTCCTCCTACGTTTCGTTTCACTTTTCCTCCTCTTTTTCTTTTACTTGTTCCTCCTCCTCCTCTTTTACCCCTTAATCTTCCACACCCTCCTCATCTTCTTCCTTTTCCTCCTCTTCCTCCTGCCCCTACACCTCCTCCTACTATTTTCCCCCCTCTCCTTCTTCCTCCTCCTCCGCCACCAATTCATCTTCCTCTTCTCCTCCTCGCTCACCACCCTACTCCTCCTCCTCCTCGTCTTTACCGCAACGCGTCGGAGTTTGTCATCTCTGCTCTGTCACCGCACAACTACAACGCCACATTTGGGGTCGGACACTTTTCCGCAGGACAATGAAACCAGCGAGATCATCGCGTTCTGCGTTGTCAACCGTGGGAGTCCGGAAATAGGAAGTCTGGGCCATTTGTGCCTAAAGAATGCAGCAACGCGAGATAATCCGGTTATGGTCAGTCTTGTATGAAAATGAAATTGGAGTACGAGGATTCACTTTGTATGTTCTAATACTGTTATGTAATACTATTATAATCTATCATATGAATTACATCTCATTATGTTACTTAATAAAATAATATTGCGTTATAACACATACATGCATATATATACATATATATATATATATATATATATATATATGTATATAGTATGTATGATATATATACATACGAGTATATATGCAGTATATATATATATATATATATATATATATATATATATATATATAGTATGTATGATATATATACATACATACGAGTATATATGCAGTATATATATATATATGAATATATGTGTGTGTGTATATATATGTGTATATATACATATATATATATGCATATACATATATATATACATATATGTATCTATATATATATGTATATATATATACATATAAATATAGATATACATATATACATGTGTATATATATTATATATATATATATATACACATGTATGTGTGTGTGTATACATATGTATATATGTATATACTGTTATCATACTATATATATATATATATATATACATATATATATGCACATATGTATATACTGTAATCATACTATATATATATATATATATATATATATATATATATATATATATATTTGGAAAAAGTACACGCTGGACTCGTCGTTTGCCAATATATGTGTATATATATATATATATATATATATATATATATATATATATATACATATATATATATATATATATATATGTATATGTGTGTATGTATATAAGTGGAGTATGAAACACAGGAGTATAAGTCTGAATTTTTTCCTGACTAGTTTAGCATATGTGCTTTTTCAAAGCATACCTGTGTAACTAGTCAGGAATAAAATCAGATGAAGACTCCTGTGTTTCCTACTCCACTTACGTCAATCTGTCAACAATATATATATATA
>NC_134815.1:43038102-43045602 GCF_046742065.1 Oratosquilla oratoria | reverse complement strand
ACAGAGACACGTGATCTTGGGGGAAAAAGTGGATCACGCAACCTGTTCACGAGTGCTACTGTCGAGAGGATTTTCCATGGCCTGTGCCGTGTGATTTTATTCAGCGAAGGAAAATACATCACTTCCGGAAGATTTAATGACAAAACGGAAAGACAGAGGAGAAAAATGGGAGGGAAGTAAATGTAAAAATAAATAGATAAACAAATAAGGTAATGAATAGTTAATAGTAATAGGGTGGTGATATTGAGTCTACACCAAGAAGCGCGTAGCTACGGCCGAAGCCTCCACCTTTGCCTTATCCAATTGGACTGTTGAGACAGGTGAGTCACTACTAGGAGTCGGAAAGAATTGCAGGATTTGAGCTCACAGCTAAGCGAATACGAAACCTATACGCTTCCGATTGCGCCACTATCGCAATGAATAGGGGGGAGGGGGAAGATTGTACAAAAAACAAAGAGGAGGTGGAAGAGGAGGAGAAGGAGGAAGCGGAGAAGAAGGAGGAGGAAGAGTAAGAAGAGATGGACGACGAAGAGCAGTACGAGGAATAAGGGGAGGAAGACGAGGACAAAGATGAGGAGGAGCAGAAGGAAGAAAAGGGAGAAGAAGAAAAAGGTAGAGGGGCGAGGAAAACAAAAAGAGGAAGATGAGAAGGAGAGGAGGAGGTAAAAGAAAATGCAGACAAGGAGAAGTAAGAGGTAGATAAGAAGACCGACGAGGAGAGGATAGGGAGGAGGAGGATTAGGACGACGACGACGACGATGATGAGGAGGAGGAGGAGGAGGCAGACGAAAAGGAAGAGGAGGATGTGGACGAGGAGAAGGAGGAAGGGGACGAATAAAAAGTAAGCGAGGAGAAGGAGGAGAAGGAGGATGTGAACGAGGACGAGGAGGAGATACAGGAGGAGATAGGAGGGAAGGGGAAGAGGTAGAGGAGGAGGAGGAGGAGGAAGCAAAGGAGGAGGGGGAGGAGGAAGAGGAATGTACTGGCGTCATCTATACAATGAAGGTCGAAGAATATAGACAAAGGCAAATAATCATAGACAAGAATAATTCAATACTTGTAGTTGGTATTTTGTAGCTTCATATATTATTTTTCATTCTATCACTCCATGCTTTGATTAACATAGTTGCAATATAATTCCGATACAATTCCAATGTATTTCGAACAAACTCGTAGGTTAGGCTGCACCTTTTCCTTTTCTCATTCGTTTTCGTTCTCTTTCACATTATATCGTTCACTTTCTTCCTATTTACAATCTCTTCCAACGCTTCTCTTGTCAATAATGTCGAGTAATTTCTTTCAACGAATTCTCACTCTGCTTGTAAGTTTGTGATTACCTGACAGCCTAGATTTTAAGCGTTGTTGTCTAAGTCTACTCGCATTCACCTTTACTTGTTATGAGTTTGCTTATTGTATACATTAATAAAAAAAAAATTGAAAAATGATACTTATTTTATGGGAATGCATGAACCGTCTTTGTTGAGTCCAGGTGCAGCCAAGAACACTGTGCCATGTTTATGCAAAGAAGGGTTACAATGAATAACAGCAGCAAAATGTGCTGACAGAAGATCTTACTGCGCGTTATAAGTTCGAGTCCATACAGGAAAGAAATACAGGGTGTTAAAAAAATATATATATATATTCATTCATTCATTGAAATACTTCATATTGTTGTCAAATCCATTAGTCGGTATTGTCAGATGTTTCTTGAAAATGTTGGTTACCAGATTGAACTTAAAGACATGTTTTAACTTTTTCTCCCCTAGATTAGTCTAGTCCCTACCGCGTGTTCGCAAAATAATGTGCAAAATGATAACCTCCATTTTCCACAAGTTGATAATTATCAATTGGTCAACACCAAATTTATCTTTTTTTTTTTTTTTTTTTAGCTGATTTTGGATAATTTTGATGTGCTGAATCTAAAAATAGCATTGGTTTTTCTCAACCAGGTAAACTTTCTGAAGTAAGCTACATATTTGTTTTTTGACGTTTTTGTATACATACACGGGTATTTTCACGTGATATAATACAAAATTCTTTCATAGTTCTTGCAATAAACGAATTCTGAAGAATTTGCATGTGCCAGCTTATGACTATTTTCTATATTACAGGTGAATGAAATGGCTTTGACTAGAAGATCTTGCAAAAATAAGTCTGACGTATTCTGCTGCATCTGAGGTAAAGACGCCATTGTCCCTAACAGGAATCAAGTCACAAGTTTCATAAAGCGTGCTTACCATTTTGGCATTAAACTTGGTGACCAGGGTAAAGCTTGGTCGAGTATTTGCGTCAGTGGACCAGCGACAAAAAGAACTGTCTGAAGTTCGGATTTCCCATGGTTTGGAGGGAGTCGACAAACCATGTCACTCTCTGCTACTTCTGCGCTATTGGTGTGACTGGGATTAACAGAAAGAACCGAAGCAGCCTTAAGTATCCTGATCTTGAATCAGCACGTCGTCCTGTAGCCTCACTGTGATGAAATTCCAGTTCCTGTCTTTGGAAAACTTTCTGACATCAGTGACGAAGGTCCCTCCAGTGTTCCGGAAGATGAAGCAGTAGTTCTTAACGATGATGCTCACTCTTTTTTCCAAAAAAGAGCTAAATGATCTAGTTCGCAATCTCAGTTTGTCAAAGTCCTCTGCCGAGCTATTGGCATCCAGATTGAAGGAAAAGAACCTCCTCTCTGATAGTACCCGCATCACCTTTTACCGCACAGACATCAAGAGTTCCTCCGTTTTGTAATTGAAGAGAAGAACTTGGTCTACTGTACAGATATTGGTCAGCTTCTGCACAAGCTTGGAGTGCCACAATATGAACCTAAAGATTGGAGACTGTTCATTGACAGCAGCAAGGGATCGCTGAAACGTGTTCTGCTTCATAGCGGCAACCAATTTGCCTCTGTACCCCTTACACTGAAGGAGAAGTATGAAGCAGTGAAGTATGTGCTGGAGAAAATTTGTTATGATCAGCATGAGTGGCTTATTTGTGTTGATCTGAAGATGGTAAATTATTTGTTGGGACAACAGTCCAGCTTCACCAAGTACCAATGTTTTCTGTGCATGTGGGATAGTAGGAACACTGCTCAGCATTACACATAAAAGGATTGGCCTATGCGGGAGGAATTGATGCCTTGCAGAGCAAAGAACGTCATCAACAATCCTCTGGTAGATAGAGACAAGATACTCTTCCCACCGCTGCACATCAAACTCGGTTTGATTAAACGGCTCACCAAAGCTCTAGACAAGGATGGTGGCTGCTTTACTTTCTTGTGCCATGTTTTTCCCAGAATTAACCATAGAGAAGTTGAAGGCTGGCATCTTTGATGGTCCTCAAATCCGTCAGCTCATCACAGATCCTGAATTTGAAAACTCAATGAACGAAGTGGAACTGGAAGCATGGAAGGCTTTTGTTCTGGTCGTGAAGAACTTTCTTGGCAACAACAAGGCCAAGAACTATGCAGAACTTGTCACCAATATGCTGACTGTTTTCAGAAGCCTTGGATGCAACATGAGCATCAAAAGCATTACTTATTCTCACATATGGATCGGTTTCCTGAGAATCTGGGATCAATGAGTGATGAGCAGGGGGAGAGATTCCATCACGACATAAAAGAGATGGAGATCAGGTATCAGGGACGATGGGATGCAGTCATGATGGCTGATTACTGTTGGACTCTGAAAAGAGACATCCCTGCTGCTGAGTATTCGAGAGGTTTGAAGAAAAGGGAACAAGTTTATGCCCTGAATTTTGCACAATGACGACGTAGCATTCAATTTACATGTACTTACCTTTATCAATACCTATTATTCAATTTTCAGAAAATGAAGTTTGTAACATTTAATACATTCTATTAGAATTTTTTCTACTAAAACCTTTTTTTGGCTGAGAAATATTAACGAAAATCAACTAATGTCACAAAAATGTAATCAATTTAGTCAGAAGATCGGATTTTTCAAAATCCAATTAGCATAAAAACCTGACCTGATTGAGAAAAATGGATGTAAATTTTGGATTCAGCTGTGCAAAATAGTCTCAATTCAGCTGAAAAAACATAGACCACTTGAAAAAAAAAATTATGTAACCTATGCGAACCAATGGATTCGACAGTATCATGAAACATTTGAAAGTGACTACATTTGTAGGACACCCAGTATTAAAGAATCAAACAACTACAAGCAAAACAAGCAGAGAAATGACCAGGAGAGTGTGCATTGCATACGAAATTATCCATTGTCTCGGTAATAGTCAAATCTTTGCATGCCTTATAGATATAAGATGTATATTTGACTGCCACGTGTCTTGCCTCACCCTTTCGGTTTTCTTCTTTTCGTTTCTATTTTTTTTTTCTTTCAACAAGATTAATCCTTCCCCTTTAATGTTCGATTTTTTTGTATTCATTCTAGTTGCCGCCAGGTGATTTTATTCAAACAAAAGGCAGGCCGCTCCTTAGTTGAATACGTTCAAAATTTTGACTAATATTTTTGTCTTAATTTTCTATGCGTTTTAACACATAATATTTTTGTTTGTTTGTCAACAAACACCTACCCATTCCACTTCCATCCACCACCCTCACCCCTCTCCCATCTTAGCTCCTTGTGGATGACGAGGCATCCCTGTATCCCGCCCTCTCCCCTGGGTAAGAAGCAATGTAGTAAGACACAGTATATCCACAGCAAGGAGGTTTCACTTAATCGGCGACATTCCCCTCTCCGTCTCCTCGAAAAAAAGAGAGAGAGAGAGAGAGAGAGAGAGAGAGAGAGAGAGAGAGAGAGAGAGAGAGAGAGAAAGACGGAGAGAAATCTCTCCGGGCTGCATCAAAACATCATTCACACATAAGAACCCTCTATCCCCCCATCCCTTGCCCCTCCCTTCTTTGCTCAACAGACATTCCCCTCTTGCTTAATGCCCGCTTCATCCCATCCATCTACCTCATCCTCGGCCGTCCCCTTAAGTTCACTCCTCCACCTCTACCTTCCACACCTCTTTTACTAATCTTTCATCACTCATTCTTTCCATGTGTTCAAACCATCCCAATCATTTTTCATCAATCCTATGTGCCATCTTTTCCAGTCCCGCTCTCCTCTTCACCTCCTCGTTTCTCACTCTATCCAGCCTCGTAACCCCTACCATACTTCTCAGACATTTCATTCCAAATTCATTTAAACTTTTCCTCTCTGTCTCTCTTAAATTCAAAGTCTATGCCCCATACAAAGCCATCAGCACAATCACCCCTTCATACAATCTCCTCTTTGCATCCATTCCCAGATGCCTTTTTTCGTATCAATTTCTAATCCCCAAAAGCATTTACTTACTTCTCTCAATCCACAATTCACCTCCACCACCACTCCTCCCCTTCCTGCCACATGCGACCCTAAATACCCAAAGCTATCCTCTACCCCGAGCCTCTCTCCTTCCAGACCCATTGTTCTGGGTGGCAATGAAATCACAAGAAAAGTTTATAGCACATGTATATTTAAAGACAGACAGAGGCATGACCACAGAAAATACGTGCGGCAGTCGTTAACACCACAAGGAGACTGCCCACGCCAACATTTCGCGCCAAAAATACCCAAGCCAAGCGCTAACAGCATCTGCTAAATCTTAAAATAACACTACTGAACTAATACATACAATATCATAATATATAAATAAAATATACAACATCATAGTATAAGTTAATGAATATAATTTACATTGCGTTAAGTTAATGAATATAATTTACATTGCACTAACACACCATATCCAACCCACCGCTATCCCCCACCCTCGCGCATCACATCACCTTGATCCCACTCATTTTACTTCAACCCCCTCCCACCGTACACCCTCCCAAGCACCGTCACCAACACCTCCAACCTCTTTTGCTACATCTATATCATCTAATAGCTCTTATCATTCAAAGAATTTTAAACCCCATAAAGAAATAGTCACCTAACCTGGAAATCATAAAGTTTACTCAGAAAAAAAAAAAACATACCTGTCCTATTACTTTTTATTCGTCGACAGCTTCCTCGTCACTCGAAGCGTCGAGTGGAGGTATTGCACATGGCTGACGACACTGGTTACCCAGTGTGGAACAGAGCCGTGCCACTTGAGTGGAGAAAGTGTGGACGAGAGTTTCCTCTTTGTGGACGTTGATGGATGAAAATCTGGCCAAATACTGAAAAGAATTTTCATCGTATCCCAGGCCACTTCGTCCATTCCTTAATGTCTCTTTTTCGTGTGTGTGCTACTTTGCACTGAAGCCCCTCCCCCCCAAAAAAAAAAATTGCTACTGTTTTATTATCAATTTACTGTACTCATTAACGGGGTTCGAATACTTAGAATGAGCTATTCTATGGTATAGATGAGAATCTCATACGTTGATGAGTTAAACACCATATGAGGACGGAGCCTTTATTTGTACGACGTTTCGCTTATTACAGCTTTTTCAAGTACCTGAACTTGAAAAAGTACTTGTACTTGAAAAAGCTGCAATAAGCAAAACGTCGTACAAATAAAGGCTCCGTCTTCATATGGTGTTTAACTCGTCAATCTTGTCGGCAACTGCCACTTTCAAGGAATCTCATACGTGAGAATGGCAAACAATTTTACAAATACCAAAATATCAGTCATGAGACGCTGCGCAAGTAGTTCATTTTGCTATAAGGTTACCTCTTAGCCTTTCTTACTTCTTTATTGGGGGGTGCCACTTCGTATAATCAAGAATTTGTATTCACACAAGAGACCGTCATTAGATTACTCAGTGCAAGGCTAGGAGGAGGGACAGCTACTTAGAACAAACGAACAGCAATAGATATATTTGTTCTTACATGGTTGTTTCGGTACTTTACCTAATTACCAATGTTATCATTAGAAGCAGGAAGAGGAAGAGGAAGAGGAAGAGGAGGAGAAGGAGGAAGAAAAGGACGAGGTAGCTCACAATTATTATTTTGTCAGTTGTCGATATCCAGCGCTTCTATCTTTAGGAGCAAGATGTCACCGAAGATGTGGACATCCTAGAGGTTCTCAAGGAGAGATTTAAGGAGGATGGCAACAGACCGGAGGGTTAATAAAATAAAATAAAAATAATCGTTATCCTTCTCCGCGTGGAGATTAGCTTCCAACCATAAAAGGGTGTTGCGTGACTCTGGTCCATAGGGTCATCATTAAAATGGTCCCCCTCCCCCTCCCCTACCTCCATTCCTAAAGTATCACTACATAAATATTCTGCACTTTCATTTCACCGAAATAAGAACATGATTTGGGCATGCGCGTTGTTTATTGCTTTAGTGCCTGATTAGATTGCTACAATTGTTTTCATCCATTTTGTTAGAATACTTAGCGTTATCTAGGAGCAAGTAAACAAATAAACGAATAAACTAAAACAAACAAATAAATTAATAAACTAGAACGAACAAATAAATGAATAAACTAAAACGAACAAATAAATGAATAAACTAAAACGAACAAATAAATGAATAAACTAAAACGAACAAATAAATGAATAAACTAAAACGA
>NC_134815.1:43030602-43033102 GCF_046742065.1 Oratosquilla oratoria | reverse complement strand
TTTGTCTTGTTTATTTACCTATTTATTCATTTATCTATTGGTTTATTTATCTATTCATCTATCTATTTATTCACCTATTGATTACTCATCCATTTCTTTTTTATTTACTTTTTATTTTATTTGTCTATTTCATTCTATTCTATTTATTTATTTTTATATATTTTTTACTTACATGTTTTTAATGTTTTAATCTATTTTTTCTATCATCCGATTTTACTATGGACCAAAAGGCCTCTTGTTGGGTTCATGCGCCAACTTCAGGTGAATTTACAGTTCTGACCACAGCTAAGGGCCTCCTGGCGTAAGCTAACTTTCGCAGATTGTCATCCCACACACAACATAAATGTATATGAATAAAGGCGATCATGAATACAGTATTAGGTCACACTTCCCAATCTGGTCTGTCTTATTTATTTATTGATGTATATATTTACATAAGTTCTAATATTTCCAACCGTCTTGGTTACAGATATGAATTATAAGATAGGAAACGAGAGTTTATGATCAATGTTGGGTTCGTCGATCTGAGAATTTGGAAATTACATACCTGAGGCTTGTTCTTCGGGCCGCGCCTTCTGGCTCTATCCTTGGTTCCAAGAATATGAAAAAGTTAATAAGTATATGAGTGAATAAATAGATAAATAAAAATTAAATAAGTAACTTAGGATACAAATGAATTAGTAAACAATCAAATAAATTGATAAAGTGATAAGTAGATAAATAGATGAACATACAGGTCAGCAAATAATAAATCGATTTACTCCGGACTAATATTTCCGAGTAATTTGTAGCCTCGTGTTAGTATCCGCTCGGAGACTTTCAATTAATGTTGGAAAGTGTCACTGTTGCTCTCGTCAGCGCTTTTGTTCCCCCTCCCCCTTCCCCCTCCCCCATCCCCCCCAAAGAACTTAATAGTTGAGTTAATAATACATCGCACAACTAAAAAGTTGGTTGCCAGGTGGCTGTTCCGGCCATTTGTGTGTTCAGTTTTGACGGGCAATAAGAATCATCAATATTTTAATTGCTGCCAACAGATAAGTTGCCGCTTGATCTGTTGTCTGGATGAATTCGATACAGGTGATTAAACGTTATGTGAATGTAGTTAAACAGGAGTTCCCCTAAGCCAACTTAATTCGAAGTCTTCGGCCCACTCCTGGAATTGTCGCTCATGGACCAAGTTTGTTATTATCATTGACAAAAACCTTAAATAAACCACCTATTAACCTCAATTTAATTATTAACATTTCTAATTCTTTTAGAAGAGAAATCCACGAAAAAAGTAGGGGACAGGGAGCTTAGCAGGCGATTATTTATTGTGTACATAAAGTGAAAAAAAGACGTCGAGGCTGACAGGTCGACCTTGCCCCGTTTTCTTATCAACCACGAAGGAAATGATTACTTGTTTGCAAAATAAATGGAAGTTCGGAGAAACACCATTGGATGTGGCAGCCCCTCGACCAGTTGGACAAATTTTCTGCACCGGACAAATTTACTTCGTTTCTTGCTCGGAAAAAATATCTCAACGCACTTGGACGAATTTCGTTTGTCTTTCCAAAGCTATTTGTTGAAATGGGTCTTAAGTCTTCTACGTGGTACGTATACCACACACACACACACACACACACACACACACACACACACACACACACACACACACACACACACACACACACACACACACACACACACACACACACACACACACACACACACACACACACACACACACACACACACACACACACACACACACACACACACACACACACACACACACACACACACACACACACACACACACACACACACACACACACACACACACACACACACACACACACACACACACACACACACACACACACACACACACACACACACACACACACACACACACACACACAAAGTGGAGGCAGTTGTTCATGTGTATACTTTCCCACCATCTTAATCTCTTGCAAAACGGTTTCATTGGGAAAATGAGTTTTTGTTTATTTGCAAGTTTATGAAATATGCATAAATACATATATGCAACAGAAATGACTAAAACGCGTGAATGTAAGATTTTCACAGAAAACCACTCGGGAAATGGGACACTGTGGTCCGAGCGTTTTCGTCAATTCAGACGAAATGTTTGAATTGACGAAAACGTTCGGATCATAGTGTCTTATTTCCAGAGTGGTTTTCTGCGAAATAAATACATGTATATACACCGCGCGCGAGCGCGCGCGTGTATATATGTGTGTGTGCTTGTGTGTGTATTTACCTAGTTTACCTAGTTGTATTTACCTAGTTGTATTTCACGGGAAGGAGAGCTACGCTCGTGGGGTCCCGTCTCCATATCTCATTTTATCTAAACTATTTTTAAATTCATGTATTGTTCTTGCACACACTATTTTTTCATCCAACTTGTTCCAACTGTCTATTACTCTGTGAGGAAAGCTGTTCTTTTTCAGATCTCTTCTATAGCTGTCCTTCTTGATTTTCCTTCCGTGTCCTCTTG